>NW_009621111.1:0-34338 GCF_000690535.1 Cariama cristata | reverse complement strand
ACAGTAAGGACAAGTAATAGCAATCCTTCCTCTTCCTCAGTTGTTTCCAGGATAACCCTCCATCCCATATTGGTTCAGCTTTAAAGATCACTGCCCTTCTGCCCAGTCCATACTGTGCAGACTCTAATGAACACACAGGGTGTCTCACACTACGGGAAGGTTATTTTGCAGGCGTTATTTCCTAATGGGCAAAGCCCTGAACAAGGCTCCTGCATCTTACTTCTAACTTGGCCAGTGACTGGACGGATGCATCTTGACATACGGAGAACCACAGCATCAAGTGAGGGAGTGGTCCTGAGCCTCACCAGTGCACAGCTGAGACCGACAAATGAAAAGGGGTTTTAAAGTGTAAAATACTGTATAGTTGGTTTCAACCTTCTGACACTGGTATGAATTCAGATCAGTCCCTTGGCAAAAGGGTATTTCAGATCAGTGGCAATGTGACCAGCATCCCCCTACCTAACGCACAAGTTTCTGCCTATGCAAGCACAGCAATAGTCAACCAGTGCTTTGCTAAAACACAGGCAGCATACAGAGTACTATGCTGTACCCAAACTTCTGCCAAGTCCACCTGGCACCAAATTTCTCAGTTTTTACAAACCTCCAAGTACTCTACTATATTTTGATCTTTTTATAGTATATGTATTGGTCATGAAGGCATTTTCACTGAGGTAACTGGCAAATCCATCCTGAACCTGGCAATCACACCAGTATCAACATTTTAGCACACACTAGGTTTTTGCTATTAAAAGACATAAAGAAATGGTCATTGGGTCAGTGAAAGAAATTCCACCTGACATCAGGCATAGCTACAAGAGATTAAGCATGAAGAGATTAAATTAGTGCTGCAGAGACTTATCAAGAGTGCTTGCAAGAGTCACATCCCTTTCATCTTTTGTGAGATGCATATGAAGATATCAGTACTCACCCCTCCAGACACTAAATTGAGCCATAGGCTGATTTTCCGTAAGGACTGGCGGACTTGGTAATGTTAGGTTAATGGTTGGACTCGATGATCTTAAGGATCTTTTCCAACCTAAATGATTCTATGACATAAGAACAAGAAATAAAAATATACTTACTTACCTCAGAGGCTCGCAAATGTTTATATGAAGCTATTAAAAAGCTGAGATTTAAAACAACACATTCATTTAAAAGAAAATGAAAGGTTGTTTTTGGTATGGCTTTTGCAGTTATACGTTTTCTGTTGGGGGAAATTTACAGCCACATTATTGCTGTCATGGAGGGCAGTGAGCCACAAGGATTTCCAGATGCCATGTGTGAAGTTTCTCATTTCCCCATCTATACTAAAGTACATTATCACCCAAACGCAAACAAGCTTTAAAAAGTATCTGTCATTAAAACACGTGTGGCCCCCTTAACTGAACTTAAGGGATTTGGGTTTTTTCTCTTCCTTTCCTTTCTTTTTAAGCCAGATGGGAGACTGTACTGCAGCACTCCCCAGGGGCCTAATACTGATCATACTGATGTTGACAGTAATACTTTGGGCTGCATCCCTGCTGCACCCTGTCAGTATGAAAACCTGGCTCTGCCAAACAGTAACATTTCACTTGTAGAAAGTCAGTCAAAGGAGTGGAAAAAATTGCTGTCACAACATTTCTTTCTCAGAACTGCTATGAATGTGGAAACAGAGATTTAAAAGGAACACAGAAGATAAAAGGAAAAACATGTTCAAGTTTCTCCTGTACCTGTAAATACAACTCGCCGCACCAGCAGACAGCTGAGGGACCTGCCCCGCTGAATGGACATCAGTGAGCAGCAGGGACAGCTTCCGCTGCACAAGACCACCCTCACACCTAGCAGTGTGTTCGCAGAGATGGCAACCCCACACCTAAAGAGCATTCAAAGGCAAAGACCACCTCCAGGACAGCTTCTGCAAGCCTGGAGTAGAACGATCTCTCTTATGGCTATCTAGGACTGCTGTACGTTCAGGCATGAGGCTTTCAACTGGGAATGGGTGCAAAAGAATGCCTTGCAATTAATGACCTTTCCAACTCTTACTAGGAGAACAGTAGGAGAATTAAAGCTAGAAAATCTTATGAGTGAACTTTTGTTCCAAGATGGCTTTGTTTTAAAAAAAAATTTGCAATTTATGCAAAGGTTCAGCACAATGGTGCTGAAAAGAAGATAGAAGTGGAACCCTCAGAAGGCTAATGCTGTATAGTTCCCACTGATTTTTTATTTACAGTCAAAGCCACAATCTCACAGCAGGTGTTTTGTTAAATGATGTTAACTTGAATCTTTTGCTGAACATGAAAGCTAAATGGGAGGTGTTGTCTCCAAAGTAGAGCTGTCCCTTCTGTCTCACATCTGGAAGCACACCAGCAACAAGATCTTGAGTGAAAGCAAGAAAACCAGTTTTGCTCAAAACTCCGAATGAAACAGAAAGTCTATTAAGGAAACAGAGACATGCTGGCATCCCTCAAATCCAGCTGGAGAGCCTCCCCACTTCTATAGGGCCATGGGCACAAAGTGGCACCCATTTCTGAGGTACGCTTAGCAGAATGAAGACTGAGGAGAGCACCATGCCTATGTCAATCAAAATGATTGCCAGTTTTATCACATAAGCTTTTGTCCATTATCTCAAGAAACAGTTTCCATGTCTTCCAATATTTCTTATGGTCCTCCCAAAGAGGGTCTATACAACATAAGCCTCGGATATAAAAAGGACAATCTTAGAAGCTTTACAGCAAATCCCTGATGCCTTTTTCTTAATCACATCAGACACTTGGTTTGCAGTTATGCTATAGCATTTTCTGAAGGAAACATAGACCTGAGTAACAAAAATGGTCTCTCAGAAACTCTCATGCTCCACATTAATATTTCAGAAGAAGTGAATCTCTGCTACAGCAACTGCTGCAAACAGCTGAAGACTCAAGTGCAGAGTGTGCATGTTTGATGAAACAGAAAACAGCCAATGCAATTATTTCCATAAATGTAAGACAAGTCAATATGGACAACCCCCTTTTTCAAATCTATACAGGGCAAATCATTGCCTTGCTGTAGTATCATGATTGATTGAACCGCCTGAGTCTTCACAGCACGTACTTCTAGCTAAAGAAACTCATCCAGAGTGCCTACCGCACCTGTCAGTGCTTGATACTCCAGTCTTGTTAAAAAAAGAAGTTAATACATTGAAAACAAAAGTGTCATTACAGTGCTTTTAAAACGATCACTCTGGCTTCTCCTTCATCTTTTCATTTCCACTAGATTAATTAAAGACTTCAATTAAAACGTAAGCCAGTTTATACAAGTTTTTAAAATTCAGTAACTCAGATCTTTCCATCCTAGTATTTATTTTCTATTGTAACATCTGCCATTACCGCAGGCTTTTGTTTGCATCTTTTCCCATTCTTACCTGGACAAAGGGCTCTTTTTAATTCTCCAGATAAAAAAGAAAAAAAAAAGATGTCAGACATTTCTATGTGCATGAGTAAGGTCTTTCAAGGGTGAATATGAGCTAAATAGCCTCAGCAGCTCTAAAAATTAGTTCACAAACTTTATGCCTGAAATATTTGCTGATTCTCTCAGCACTGGAAATACTTTGACTTGTGCATCTGAGAAGGTGAATCTCCACAGAAATCAGATCTCAGTCTTCTTTCTGTACCTTCCCAAGCAAGACGCCCCAAAGGCTCCTGCCCACCTGTCAAGAGAGAGGTGTAAATATTCAGGTATTTGCGCAGGAGAGAATACCGTTGGACTCACCTACGTCTACCAGGCAGGTGCTTGGTGGTGTATGTACACACGCTGAGCAGGGGAGGCACGGGACCATGCTGGGGCAGATCAAGGTCTCTTACTTGAAAATGCCTTTTCTTAGTCTTTGCCCTTGCTGAAGGGTTGCCAACTGTTATCCTTGGCCTGCAGTCCATCCTGTCAGCGTTACCTCTTAAATTAAGAGTTGTCCTTGCATTGCTGCCTACAGTAGGTTTGAACAAGTACTTCTGCGAGCAGCAGAACCAAGAAGGCCTGGTTTCCTATGTCTCTGGGTCCCGGCAATGAGCTTTTGCATGGATCCTGGTGCCTCACCTCCCAAGGGCTACGCTCAGCCTTTCCCCAGCAAGATGCTCATAGGGTGTCTCTCCCATCTCCCCACTTCCCTGTTTTCAAGGAGCTTCAAAACACATTTGCTAAAGAGCATCACCTCTCCAGTTCGGTTAACATTGAGAAAAGGATTTGCAGAAGTGACTGGAGAGAATTGACAAGCAGACATTTCTAGACCGCTTTGGAGCTGTGGACAAAAGAAAAGTTCAAGACAGAGAGAGTCCTGTTTCACTGTTGTATTCAAATTTGAATTTAAAGCTCAGCTGCTTATGACATTTGAACGTGACTGCAAACTATGGGTGAAGAAAACTCATCTCGGCCATCTAGATCCTCTACCCTTGTACTAAGCAGTAAAGACCACAGGAAAAGAATAACAGAGACCAAAGTGGATCAAGAACTCTTCAAAAAGATCTTCTCTTCTAAACCTGTAGTTTCGTGGCTGTGCTAGAGCAGAGCAGAGCAGAGCAATCTAGGATAAAGTTCTTTCTGCTGGAGACATTAGTGAACAAAACCAAGAAATTCAATCCCAGTTCCTACATCTGGTCTTTTATATAGGTGAAGGTTCAGCATACTCAATACATACCTCTTACTAAACTTGGGTTTAAAATAGTTTAGGTTTAAGTAGGAATTATTAGTATGTTACAATGCCAAAATATTTATGGGTGAAGAGATTGAGATAGTAAAACTGTTGACCTCATAATGTTAAATAAATGTTTATCTGGTTTTAGGAAGGAGTAAATTGCACTAAGTTATATTAACTATTATAATTTATTCTAAATTGAGAAGCTTCAAACCAGTGCAAATTATATAAATTAGGCAAACTTAATCCCTGTGTTTAAGCCCCCTTAAGGTCAATTGTGTTCCTTGGAATTTGAAAGGTTTCATTGAAGTTGCTGTCAGTGGCGTCTTAAGGTGTGTATAGAATGAAGAGCTTGATTTTAAACACAGGTTTTTTTAATTGTTGTCATAAAATAAAATACACTTTTAAAAAAATCCTGTTTTCTTTCATATAAATGTCTTCTTTTTCCTAAAATATGGGAAGTAAAACCATCTAGCATTCAGTACTGGGTTCAGTAGAAATCATTGGCCTGAAAATTCAGCATTGCTTTCTACAACATAAAATCCAATACATCCAATACCAGATTACATTAAACCTGGTCTAGCCAGTGGGCAGGGTTCTTTATCCAGAAATAACATCCCTTTGCACAAAATCGGTATTTTGAAGGATCACAATCTTAAAGTGACCTGCAGAAATACAACACCTGTTGTATTCCCAAGCAGATTACACTAAACCAAAGGATGGTATATGCTTACATCTAATAAGGCAGAAATACCTACTCAGCCATGTAGGAACAGGCCTCAAGTATAAACACCCAACATTTTTTTCAGGAACAAAGAAACTATGCCACTTCACCTAGGAATAGTCTCAGCCAAATATAGTTCACTTTGTAAGAACAGAGAAATGGACCCATTTCACAAGAAATGGACACATTTCCAGAAGACTTTCTTTGGTCAAGATTTTCCCATTTTTCCTTTATCAACCCACTCAACCTGCAACACAAATGCAGGTTTCAGTTCCAAAAAAAATACCAGCATGCTGAAGGCATCTGAGAGAGCAGTAAATTACTAGTAGATTGGAAAGATTGATTTGTGAAGAAGTTACAACGAAGTGGAGACATTGCAATCAGCATGTACATGGTGTAAAGGCTGAGTTTCCCAGCAATCTCTGAAAGCCCTCAATTCCCACCAGCAGACTGAAATCAGTGGGAGCTCAGGACATTCAACAATTCATAAAAATTAAAGCAGGGCAACAACTGTTTTTATTGTTTGTTCTTGGCAGTACCCTCTAAGAGCTAGACGCTGAAGGAATGCATGATCTATGTTGTGACAACTTTGCAACTTAGAAAGATTTAAGTATAAGGGATAGGGTAGTGAAAAGGGGTGTAATAAGTGTATAAAGTGATCAAAGCTGATGATGGCTGGCATTCTCTGTTAATACAGCAATCTCTGTATTACGGGTAGAGACTATTCCCAAAGCAGCTCAACCTACCTGTTATCGACATACTCGTTTCCTACAAATCACAGTAAAAGTGCTTCTTGCGTGCTTCAGCAGGCTGTAATCTAGAGGGCTGTGAGCACCGTACGTGGAGAGGTTTGCGGGCCAGCTCCAGCACTACGTTGCACTCACGGGGGGAGCGCACAGCAGGACGTACCCACTGTGGGTAGGAGTGAAAGGGGCTGATAAACAGAGGTGGGGAGAGCAGTACAGGGGGCCAGGGACTGCTTCGTGGGCACAGGCAAGAGTGCTGCAGTCTGCAGCATGAAGGAAGACATCTGAGCCGCATAAAGACAGAAGAGAAGCAGAGATTTGTTACCTGGTATGTGAGAATATACACAGAGGGATAATTTTAACAGAGTAAAGATTAAATATTAAGCAAGAAAATACCTTTCAGATTTAAAACAAGCTCCAAAGAATGTCCCATGTTGAGGCACTAAAACCTAAATTGGGCAATGCACTAGGAAAATATACCAAGAGGAGGAACCTTCCACCCCTTCTTTTTTTTTTTTTCCAAAGGATGTATATTTAATATTTTCTTCCTGTATGACCTAAAAATCTGTACCTGTAACTGAGCTCCAGGTGATAGACGCACCATAAACCATGCAATAGGCCTGCAACACAAATATCCCTGAACCAGTCCAAACTCAAAAACTCGACAGTACCAGAACTGTTACCTACTTTGACTCATATGGTTTAGTTTTAGGTAGTCCTGCGAGGAGGATTCTTTTCAGTTACATTCCTCTAAACCTGAGAGTTTAATAGCCACACCCAGAGGCACTCCTTGCTTATCTTTCTGGTTTTCTTACACAAAATAGAGAGTAAGAAAAGTAGGAGGTGATAAATCACTGGATGATTCCTCTTCAAGAACGGCTGCGGCAAGTTAGTACTGTATTGACGTCACTTCTGTTGTTGATCTCGCTTTTTCTAACAAACTACACTTTATATTTAAGCATAGGCTCTGCATTTCTTATACATCCGGACTATGCCAAAATACTTCCACAAGTCATCTCCTTTTCTTTGATGGAAAAATAAAATAAAATAAGGACTTACTGTAAATGCAAGGGGCTGTCCCACCTTTAACTTCCTTCTAACGCTTAACACCAGGCTTAAAATTCTACCAAATAAACACACAGAAGCTGAAACACCACGAGCAGCCCTTCCATCTACTTTGCTTTACACATTAAACCACGATTCAAACAGAGTCCATTAAGGCATCTAAATGTGACTTACCGCATGTGTTAATTGGGTGGGGGAAAAAAAAACAAAACAAAACACAACCCTTGAATGTGGACATTTATGTACTCCCATTATTCAGACCCTCTTGATGCCACAATCTCCCACTTCTATAGTTTATAAATGTCTGATTTAAAATATAGCCATTTTATCATTTGTACCACATTTACCTCATCTTACCACTGTTCTGACTGGATGAGAAGCTAATGTAGCCTACACTGTCTGGTCAATTATTGCATGGACACCAGGGACCAATTAATGCCATCCATAAAAGCCTGAATCATTCTGTCAATTAAGTAGAACTAACTATGTCATCAGATATATTACTGGTGAGCAAGTCTATTTGGTTGCAATATGTCTTGAAGGAGAGCAGTATCAAATGAATCACAATTGACTTGGACAACTGCTAGCATAATTTTAGAAGATGAAAAGACAAATGTGGTAGTTATTAGTGGTCCCCTGAGGAATTACGGCCAAGCAATTGTAATGTGCTAAGACTGTACTAGCAGGTGCCCACAGCACAAATCAGGCAGAGGGTTAAATCAATATTTTCAATTTCTTAGGATCAATCCAGTGTTTGAACAAGATGGAAACTTGTTAGCAATTGGCAGAATGTGTAAATGAAAAGTCAAACTTCTTATTATTTGTTAAAAAGGACTCAGTGCTCTGCATCATGCCCTTGGCACAAGGTAATGCTTTCATGATCCAGTTGCTTGGGCATTCACTACAAATCTAGCAGTTCTTAAATTTTAATAGAGTGCAAAAGGTTACTTTAATACATGTTGAACATTCAAGATCTTTCAAAATGATTGAAGCATCAATAGGAAAGTTTTTGAGCTGTGACAACAGCATAGTTATTAATGATTAGTGCAAGAAGCAGAAGAAACCTTGGTCGCTTTAGGAAAGTTTTTTTTGACATCTTTGGTACAACTTCACATTTATTCTGTTTCATACAGAACCACCTTAGGATCATTAAGTGATCCTTTACCAATTAAACAAGAAAGAAAAAAGTGACATTACAAATTGATTTCATTTACCACCACTGCTGGGTTTAAAGATGCCTATAGCAGGATCTAAAGTGTTGGCATCATATTCTTTAGTTTTAGCACAAAGGTATCAAACGCATCCTTACATCTTATTATTGTTTTACAAGAAGAATTCTCCAGCTACCCTGACAATCAGGGTTTGGATAATACACTTAAATTCGAGTTTAGGGAAACATACTCTTAAAATGACATCTTAGGGCACAGCCAGATCTCTGGGATTTGGAAGCAGAAAACTGGCAAGTAACATTATTGTACCCTGGAAAAAACAGGTGATGACAGGGAAAGCTATTTCTGTGACGCACACCCAACTCTAAGTCCATTCTTTCAAACAGATCAAAAACACGAACCATTTTTCATGTTACAAAACTAAAGCAATTTTTATCAGGAAAACAAAAATAAACCCCTGGTGCTTAATTAAAAAGAGGAAACACAACAAAACACAGTTTTGAAACACATATGCCTAAAGAAAGCACCTATGCTTCAAACATTTCTGTATATGTTTGGCTGGTGTAGGAATTCTTTGTATTGTCTTCACTGTTTGGACTTCATCTCATGGGTGCAGACAAGTGAAGAGGTAGGTGAAGCTCCTCTTTCACAACTGTCAGGGACAGAAATATTGGTTTTAATGTTCTTTGTTGGCTGTTCTTTAATTGATGATAACAATAATTACAATATTGGAAAAATGGTTCATCTGACCGGAGTGCCTTTCATCCAAAGGATCTCAGAGCACTCTGAGCATCAGAGTAGGGAAATGAACTCTCACTCAGCATATGGTCAACCTGTGAATTCACTGCTACAGAAAGTTATCAGCAGCACCTCTCTAGCTGCTGTTTTTAAATAATAGTTGCAGCCTTCATTGATATAGGCCAAAATAACAAAGAGCACTTAAACTTCAAGAAACTGCAAACCCTTTTAAAGATTTACATTAGATGCTGCAGATGAAATAGGAGATATTTCTTCTTTCTCAGCCTTTTCATAGGAAAACAAGGCTGCTGAGCCAAATAAAACATTAAAAAAATCATCAAAGTGCACTTCCCTATTTCAGGGTTGGCCCAGCTAATCTATTATCCATGTCTAACTCACTGCAGTTTTGCCTGATTTGCGCAATACGTGTGTCAAGAAGACCTTTTTCTCCATGCACATTTAACTCAATATGGGGGGGTGCCCCACACCACAGAGCATCAGGTCCAAAGTACACAGATACGCTATCAGTGTCAGACAAGCACGATAAAACTATGGGAATGCAAAACATCGCAGTACTTCCTACTAAATTTGCCCCTATTAATTACAAAAACAGTAAGAGAAAGAACTCATTATAGTAATGATATCGTTATTCTTTGAAGAATAATGCAGGGAGGATAAGCCTTTTAATCCAAGATACACAGCCAATAGATTTTTTTTTTTCTTGCCTAACCCCTCTATCTATGCATTGTGTATCAGTAACAACGTGTGTTTTTGGCTCCCTGTACGCACCCTCAGGTGAAAACCATTAGCTGGCTTTATGGAGGATACAGTGTACATGTACTTCCTTGTGTTGGGCTGGGAGAGCTCAAAGAACCTGCACCTTTAAGAAGCACAGTGAACAAGTGCAATCATTTGAAACCAAGGTTCAGCAAATAGGAGACAATAAAATACGGAGTAACTTGAAACCAGCCCACGCACTGCCCAAGAGAAATCTCCAGCTTGTCTCACTCTCAGACACACCCGTGCAGCTCTTCTGGAAAGCTGTGCCCTGTTCCCAAGACAAGGAGCTAATTGATTCAATCGTCTTCTGTATGCGCAACTATAAAATAAAGTGCATAAAGAACAGCATGGACATACAGCTCAGCTGACTGCATTAAAAGACTGCTGTCTAACAACGCGCTGATCACAGAACAAGCACCACAATTGTTCCAGCCAGACGCCACAGGACCAAGAATGCATAATTTCAGTACTTGTGTGTCCAACAGTAGGACATATTGGCAGCGGAATAGCAAACCGGCTTTAAGTTCAGCTATTGTTAACATTTTTCTCTACCATCTATAGAGTTATCAAGACAGTATAGAAGTGGGCTGGTCCATCCTCCGCCCCCAGCTCACACACCTGCCAGAACACTCCCTCTCCTTGCACACAGCGACAGACTTTCTTCTTCACAAAGCGGCATTTTTGTTCCATCTAGAAATTATATTCTTTAACTTCCTCTGTAACAACCTTTGAGTTGGGGTTTCCACAGTCAGATAGAAACCAGAGAAAATACGGTCAGTCATCTCAGACTGAAACTGATATACCACTCAGTACCTCCATTTGATTCCTGTTACAGCATGATTTATTTCACAGACTTTCTGGTTCTGACCCAGTAAAACTCACCAGGCTGGAGGGAAACTCTGACACTGGATCTATATGAAAGTTCCCGGCGGCGCGAGGGGAGGGTCATCTGCCACAGAAACAGGAGAACACCTCTGCTGTACTCAGCCCAAGGTGGCAGATGTAAGGGCTCTACCATTTCGATTCTTCTGAACTATATGCTTAAAAGCAAAATGGCATGAGATGCATTTCAAGCAGAGTAAGAAACATGCTCTCTTTGTATTCATGTGGCAATCTTTCTGCTAAGCAAAGGCATCAATCAATTCCACTAATGATGAAAGGGAGATATTTTATGGCAGAGCCCATTCTGGGAACTCTGAATTCAAACACTGCTCTTGGATCTCAAACATAACAGGACTCGCTATTAATTAAGAATGAACTACATGAAGCTGCATATGAAATCAAGTCAAAAAACACAAGGCTCATGATATCTTAATGTTATTTTTTCTCTGGAAATAATGATATGAAAAAAATATTTAGACTATATACTTATTTTCCGTATGAAAAATCTTATTGAAAATTCTGAAAATCTAGGAAAAAACATACAGCAGGAAAATAATGCTCAGCAAGTTTCCACATAGTCATTTAGTTTCTCATATCAGCTCTTCTGGTTTAAATACAGAGTAATATCACCAAAGCAACAAAGTCAAACTGATATAAAACTGGCATCTGTCTGAGGAGAATCAACTCTGAATATTTTCCAGATTCTGCAGATTTTGGACACATAACTTACAATCCCCACAACTGCAAGTTAGCGGGGAACCAGCAGTTCTCTAGCAGGTAAACAGGACCTATGATTTTGGTCAAGCTAGAAATTAATTTCCAGATCTTGGCTAGATAAATTAAGCAAATCAGAAAGATGACAACAAACTAGTGAGCCCAAGTATGTCATGCCCTCTGCTTTCTGATAAAACCAACAAGAAGCAGTATCTGGCTAGGCGTCCCCATGGACTTCACGATAGGATTTCACCTCAGGGTCTCAGTTGTCCCTGCCTCCCAAATGAGGGACTTCTCCTGAAGTCGCCAGCAATGCCACGATTAAATTCAGACAAATTCTTTCTGGAATAAAGGCAGGGTTTGAGGATCATGTCACAGGAGGAAATATTTACACGTTGCATCTGATTTCACATTGGTTTAAGTTCACTGAATTCAAAAGACTTAGTGACACTTTGCTCACAAAAAAAATGACCCTGTGTTTTTCCTTTCCTTCCCTCCTTGCTCAAGCCCCAAGCGCTACACTAACGAAAGATAACCGCCCGTACAGTCAGCCATACAGTTCATACAAGAACTTGAATCTGATCTGCTATGAATGCTCTTGTCCTTAACTTGTCTTTAGTATTCAGTGATCTCTGACACACCTGAGGTCTGACTCTCCTCCTATCCCCCATTTTATGAACAAGTTTGCGATGACTCGGAACACCCATAATAAGACTTCTCTTCCTTGTCAACCAGTCTTACAGACCAACTCCTTTTCAGTTCCTCTGATATCAACACAATCCATCTTGATCTTGCTACAACATCTCAGTAGGGCATTTATAGAATAACGAGGCTAGGGGACAGAAAAGGCAGGAAGCAGAATTTCTATCCAAGGCCAGAGCATGGCACACCAGCCCTCAATTGCACCTTAAGAGGGGATGAGGTGATCACCCTTTGCCCCTCACGTGAGCTAATAACCAGCAAGTAGGTCTCCACATTAACACCCAAAAGAATATTTACAAAGGAAATAAAAGCAAGATTCTTAAATCTATTGCTACACATAACCTATTATTTCTCATACTTATTATTATTTTTATTACTATTGTTTCCATCGCATTACCAGTGTATTTCTGCCATGTAAAACATATACTCAAATAAAAAGATTTAAATCTTTTCTTTCCAAAATCACGCGCTTTGAAAAGCAGAATCACAACTCTCTATATTCTTCTTCAACTAGAATTTCTCTCCCATAGTGCTGTGAAGTAGAGAACAGTATTTTACCATGACCTGTTACTGTGTTGCTTGGATGTGGTGCTGCTGTTAGCTAAAATGGAGGGCCACAATAATCCTGACTGATCATCACTCCAGAAAAGACACCAGAACGAGCAAAATCATTGCAAATAAATAACAGTATGAAACAAAACACAATCACTTTGTGATCAATTTTATGTCATACAGTTAATTAGAATAGTCATTAAAATGTATCTCATTATTTACAATTCAAATCTAGCATGCAAGGTCAAAATGGAACCTAGTGCATCCTAAACTCTGCTTACAGAAAGAAAAGGAGACCTCTGTAGTTTTGAAATCAGTTGAGAAGTTACTCATGCTCCTGCAGAACTGATTCTGAACCCTGCATAGTTTTGTTCAAGCAGATACACTGAACAAAGGCACTCACTATACAAATGCTGGTTAACACTTATTTTATTCACAAGGCAGTGTCAGATTCTAAAAAATGTGTTGCAAATTATTCCATGATGTTGATGCAGATGTTGAATTGTTGCATCGTGTTGATGCTGTTCTGTAGGTCAGATGTGTATAGCCTGCATGATTTAGGCTTAGCATAATAAACATTATATTTTCATGTTAGATCAGAGTAAATCAGTTAAATCTATTCTAAGTCTACCTAAGACAATGAATTTGCCCCCCTAGATTTATTCACAGAAATACATCCAATCACTTTTGGACTCACGCAGATTTTATGTTTATACAAAAGAGGTGACTTCTTGCTTAAACTGAACTTCGCATAAGTTAAATCCCTGGGGGGGGAGGGGGGGAAATCCATAATTATAGGTGCAATATCATTTGCTGAAGAACACAGTTTTTCAAATTTAATTATAAAACCTAAACGTACTTAGCTAATCGGATCAATTGCAAGTCACAGCAAAGCACATTCTAATTTTCAAGACAGATGAAATTTTGCCACCTCTCAGCTGCTGTGAGAGCCAGTGTCAGGTGAAAAGTAAGATAAACCAGACAAGCATGTTCTCCAACCACCACATTACAGAAAATTTTATGACTGTGTTTGCAGCGATGTTCCCTGCAGATCTTTGATTTGCTAAGGCTGGTTTTATCTTGCTGAGCCTCTGCTGAGCAGCAACCACCCTTTGAGGAGGCAACAATACCTTTTTTGACAGGTCCCATCCTCCTTTCCTGCCCCAGGAATGCAGCAGGTCAGTTCTCAGAACCTCTTTACAAATTTATGAGGGCAAAACTGAACTTCTACATATGGAAACATAGGTGCAATCTCAAAAGAGCTCCTAACAGGTCCTGCTCCAGACCGTAACTGCTGCGCTTACCCTAACAGGCCTGCAGCAGAGACTGAAATAAAGCCTTTATTCAGGTGTTTGCTCCAGCAACATGACTTTGTCACCATTCTCCTTCCGCTGCTGAGCTGGGGAAGCTGTGGTGTCAGTCCAGTTCTGCGGGATCTTGACTGAATAAGCCAGCCCCTCACAATGGGAAGGCAGCTGATGTGTTGTGACTCTGGATCACCAAACCCTTCTGGCTTTCTTTATCTTCTTTGTAATATCAACCTGTTCTCTTTTCTGCAATGGTGAGTTTTTTTCAGATGGAGACCACCTGTTCTTAGTGACTGTGCAGTGGTTAGTGTCACAAAAAATAAAGCTCAGAGTACTGCAAGACAATCATATTTTCAGTGCTTCAGTTAGGTAACAAGCCGTCAAACCACGTAATATACAGCATCTCTGTTCACAGGTCTCTGGTAATTCTGCTTTGGTTGCACATACTGTCATTCATATGAATGGTCTTGAGGGTACTCTGGGCAAAAAAGGCAAAACTGAGCCCAAAACAAACAGTTTGCAAATGCTGAGATCAATACTGCAGTCAGTCTACTGTAACTAGAAGGCAAAAATTAGCATATTCAATAATTGCCAGTTTGTTTCATGGTTGTGTTTTCTTTTATTGTAAACATCATCTTAAAAGCTCCTGATGACACAGCAGTTGCAAAAAATCACAGCACACTCTCAGGTTTACACAAAGGCACTCTTAAAAGGAGTTAGTATCGCATTATAATTACATAGCTATAATATTATTTATTATTTGCAATATTTGCAGTTACTTTGAGGTGTCAATCCCATGGTACTGGCTGTTTAAAAACACCATTTCTCAAAGAGCTTGCTTAGCACAGAAAATCAGAGACAACAGGTAAATGTAATGGGCAGGTGAAAGGCACAGCAGAGAGGTAAGAATAGCCTGACAGCTGGGCCAGATAAAGTAACCAGTATTTTCCTCTTTTGAAATAAATTTTGGCACACATAGGGGCAGGCAAATCAAAGCAATTCAAACGCTGCCAGAGCCCTATTGACATCTATACAGTGTGCTGCTTCTCTATGAAAAAACGAATTTCCTCTAAAACACTCCACAACCTCCAAGGACAGGGAATGTGCCCCAGCATCACCCTCCTTAATCTCACAAACAGCAGCCTAGGCTGGAGAAAAGCACTGAGAAGCACAAGGATCCTGAGGAAAGACAAACAGGTGGACGATCAGGAGCAGAACAACAAGGAGACCACCAGTTGTACAAGAAAAAACACTGAAGAGCAATATGGTCCCAGATGTGTGAGGTGGGGTGCCAGGCCTGGCCAAAGGCCGGTGAGGCCAGCATCTCACCCCTGAGTAAAGGACGCCAAATGTGCGGACAGCTCAAGAGTGTTCTCCCAATTTCAAATAACTTGCAGCTCAACTATGTCCTGAGCCAGAAGCAGTGGCTCTGGATATAACATGGGATTTTTCTGCTGTCCATTTGCTTTCTAACCCTATGTAAGCATTTACCTTCTACTGTATCTTCCAAAACGTTTCATAGCTGAACTAGATCTTATATCGAGAGTGACCGCCTTTTGTTTGTTTTGACCCTCTCACCTGAGCTTTCAATTGCTGCAGAAGCAGCAGTGAGCAGCTATTCCTCGTTCACCTTCTCTGTGCAACTCTCTTTTACAGACTCCGACCCTGTCCCCCTTGAGTCACTTCTTCTCAAGAGGTGCAATCCACCGAGTCACTGCTTGTGCTGAAGCTGTTCATAGGGAAATTTCTTGATCCCCCTTGTTACCCTCTTTGAATCTTACCCGGGTCTGCCTCTCTCCTTTTTGAGAGGAAGAACTGAAGTGCACAGAGTAGCAAAGGCTGCCCTGGCTTCCAGAGACAGCAAACCTCCTAAATCCTGCAGCACCAAGGAAAAGCCAACTTCTCGAAAAAAATCCTGGAGCGCTTTATGCAGTGCTGCCACAAAGAGTCTCACTTCTATCACCTAATAAAATTTAAGGCTAAAATTCAAATATTCACTTGCCACTTTTATTTCCCTGCATTTTTTTGCTTATTTGCAAGTATGGGAACATTAGCATGGACTGGATTGTTTCAGTTTTCGAAATGTGCAGTCCTCTCACAATATCTTTTGATGTTTTATGGACCTCCAGACATCCACAGACCACATGCTGAGTAACACTGCTGTTCAGTGCTCTAACAAACAGCCAAACGGGAGTTAAGGGGACAAAACAAGTTTGACTCAAACTGCCCTCTACGGTACGACTAACTGCTCAGGAATTTTGTGTATATATTCAAAACCACTTATACATAATCTAATGTTCATTTCCCATGCTATAAATTCACACGTGTGCGCTCAAGTGTGGTTCACTGTTTTGGGCCTGAGGCACGAGAGAGATTAACACTTGCTTGTGAGGATGCATCTTAATATGGGGGTAAACCCAAGAACCATGAGGTTCGAAGCCAAACTAGCTATGAACCCCCAGATGCTGCACAAAGAATATAGCCAAAACCCTGTGAGAGACATCATGCCTGTGTTTTTAGGGCAAATACTAACAAACATCAGCTATTTTCTCACAGTAGCTGACCTATGTGCAATTTTTTATGACTCACTGAAAACTTGGAACAGCTGTAAGAAATGATCAGTAAATTTAAGCAAGACCAGAGTGGATCAGCAATTGTACTGAAACAAAATGTTACAAACCTGAGTGATAAATTGCGTGAGATACCCGTAATGGAAGGCTTGAGGCTGCTGTTGGAATGGATCACCCATGAAGATGGAATCACTGGATAAGAGACAAAGTCAATATATTCCTATGGATTTAAACATTTTATTGCTTCTAACTAGCCTGCCTAACTTTGTAGATGATAAACTGGAAAAATTCCAATTGAAAGAATGAAAATTTCGCATTTGCTTGAATTTATTACTAACTGACATCACAATTCCAGCAATTCATAAATTTCCACACTGGCCAGCAAGCTATGACCTCTAGGGAAAATGTTATGCTGACGTCACTGCAACAGCAATGCTAAAACCCAGAAGACACGAGTTATCAGTATTTTAGCAATAGTGTTTAAATGGATTCGACTAATTGAAAAACTAGTAAATGTTGGAGTTGTGGAAAAGAAAATGATTGAGTCCATATGTTGTGGAAAAATACATGAGATAATAGCTCCTTGGGAGAAAGGCTGCAGAGACTAAACATGATACTTACAATCTGTATATCTAAAGATTATAAATATTTATTTTATATTATTTAGACTTGTTGGTAGATCTAAAGAAGCCACAAAGAAGAAGTTTATACTGAGAGAAAGTCTAGTGAAAGAAAACAATCCAAACAAAATCCCCAAAACTCTATGATGGAGGAATATGGCAACATTTTTAGTATTTGATATCATGTAATCCTTTGGAAACATAAGAACTCCTATTCTGCCTCAATCTACTTCAATATCTAGTTCAATACCCTGTTTCTGTCAGTTATGAGCTTCAGATGTTCCAAATAAGGTTCAAAAATGTGACAGAATAACTTAGCCACAGCTTATTCCCAGTTTGTAACATGAGGAATATAAGTTTATATTCCTTATAAAATGTTTATTTCCTCTAACATAGTAGCACACTCTTACTATCCACATAAATATCTGATATCCCCATGTATCTCACATGCTACTGAAGAAGGACCTGCATTTCCCAGGATTACCACTGGATCCTTTTAAAAGAAAATCTGCTTCCTTCCAGCCCTACAGTTCAGCAGCTAAATCTGAAAGAGTCCCCCCAAAATCTTTATGTGCACGTGACTTGTTTTCATTAATGACCCATGTATTCCATTCTCCAGTTCCACTTTGCACCTACAAATCTAATTTTATTGACTCCATGGTAATTAAAACCATTTCCTGCTGGTTTGGGTTGTGGGAGTTTTTTTGCCTTTCTTTTTTTGCCCTTTTTTATTTTTTCCATTTACTTAACTTCACACATTAAATTCAGTGGGCTTACTCTTACGGAGTTACTCTGTTCTGTCTGTCCTA
Organism: Cariama cristata; assembly: GCF_000690535.1. NCBI lineage: Eukaryota > Metazoa > Chordata > Aves > Cariamiformes > Cariamidae > Cariama > Cariama cristata. Next base: position 16,318 of record NW_009621111.1, on the reverse strand, counting down.
GAGGAACAAGAAGAGAAAATGGGTGAAAGTGCTCAGTCATGCCTGAACACCCCTTAGTCCATCTCCAGAGCACTGCAGGGAGCAGGAAGGATGCTATCAAGACTTCCCACCCCAGGGAGCCACACAGCATCGCCACCGCTGGTCCTTTATTCCAAGTGCACACCGACAACCATCAAGCCATAAATAGGGATGATATTTTAAATCAATGAGAACACAGATGCATCCAGTAACAAAGTAGCCATCCCAAATGACAATTAATCAGATACCACCATCAGAATTGTCTTTGGGGACTGGAGGACAGAACCATCCCCACGAGCCCCTGGATGTATGCAGAGGGTGAGAAGGAAGGAGCCCACTTGCTCCCAGTGAGCCAAACCCTGGAGGTGCAGAGAGCGGGACCACCCGCACTGCGCTCCAATAGTGCTGCGAGTCTCCATCAGCACGCCTGACCCCAGGCTTCACTGCAGGGCTGAGCATCCCACTCCCCTTTCAGGAAGGTTTATGCACGTTTAATTATCGGCATGTGCCAGGAGAGAGCCCAGCACTGAGTTTCCCCCTTTCCCGCCTTGTTATATTTGCAATACTTAATGTTCCATAATTGATTACATGCAATCTGTACCAGCCATAGCTACAAGGTACTGCAGATTCACTTTGGATGAAGAAGCAGTAAAATCAGAAATGCTCAGGCCACCAGTGCAATTCAGTGAATACATTTGGCAAGACAGAAACAAAGAATTAGTGCACTGGAGACTAACTTTTCAGGAACAAGACAGGTTTACTCTGAGCATTAATTCTGAAAGGAATGAGGTTGTGGTTTCAGTTCAGTCTTTAATAGTCGTCTTCATAAAAGCACTACAGATAATATCCCATAAAGAGTGATTTCTGATCAGGAGAGTCCAATAAGCAATTTTCCAGCACATATCGGAACTAAGCTACTGCTGTAATCTGAAAAAAACAAGCAAACAAACAAAAAAACCAAAACAAAACAATGCTCCAGTCTACATATATCAACAGAAAACACAGGCAAAACAATTTAAATATTTTGGCTGTCGAGCCATTTGAGGGTCTAGCCACATCTTCCATTAAAATTAACAGCTAAAAACTCCAGTTCTGCTTTGGGGTGCTCACATTTAAAGTTTTTGTAGTGTGTACAAAACATCATCTTTTATTGTTGCTTAGTAGTAGTGACTCCCTCACTACCAGTCTTGGTCCAGAAAAGTAAAAGTATTCCAATTTAATTCAAATTCATTTTTTATCTGTTTTGTTGGAAAAACTGTTGGAAAAAACAGTTTGAATTAAAATCAGTTCATTTTCGTTCAATCTTACATCCCCTCTAAAATTAGTGTATATGGTTATTATTAATTTCTGAATCACACCATGTGCTCTTTCCTACAATAACTGCTAACTGAAGTCAACAGCAGTACTGTCATCCATTTTAATGGGCTGGGATCACGCCACAAGACACAAAATAAAGACACTTCTTGTTTCAAAATGCTTAGGATCAAAACAAGAAAAACACAAGAGACACACTGGGAAACCCAGAGGGATGAATGACTAGGAATTTAATTTCTCATTTATTGCTAATATTATTGTTGACTTGCTTGTTAATGTAACATAGCACTTACATTAAGGGATCTGTGTCAGAGTGATCCACTAATGATGATTTGTATCTGCTGCCAGGATAGGCAGACATAGAAGAGACTATTTCGGTGGTGTTCAGGGGCTATTTCCCTGTCATTTAGGGGATTTAAAGCTCTGAAGCAGTTACAGGCTTGTTTATTTTTTAATAATTAGAGCTGGCTGAACTGTAAGTCAAAGAAGACAGAGGCAGGATAAGGGTCCTCTGCTATCTATAGTGCAATCGCAGCACAAAGGAGAAAGCAGGAGCTGCAGGGTTGCTTTTCCACCCCTCCTCACCAGGTGGGGAGAGTGGAAGAGCCTCCTAATTTTCTTGCGCAAGGCCCCAGCCAGCACCGCTACGTCCCTCCCTCTGCAGGTAAAGGCAGCTCCTCATCACCAAAGCAAAATGAAGACAGGATTTCCCAAGCCACAGCTCTCCAAGTGTGTGTGAGCGGTGTTTATTCCTCAGGCAGGACTGACCAGACCTCCCTGCTGCACTTTTTCTGTACGGCTGCGTTAGGCACCGTCACTGGCTGTGTACTTGGCCTCACAAAGCGACCAAAGCAGTCTGCTGGAACTGAGCTGCCACGGGAGCACACCCTGGAGCAAGCGAGCTCTCTGCTAATAAATTACTGTATTTTTTGTGCCATGCTGACACATCATCTTGGCTTCCAGGTTAGCATGGCCAGTGCTATGAAGCCCTGGCAGCAGATCAAGGGCAGTTGGAGAAGGGACTGTCAGGCGAGAAAAAAACCCTCAACTTTGCATAACTAAACTGGACCAAAAATTTGATCTAGTGAAGCCATAACTGTCTAGCAAAAAAAAAGCCCTACAGCGGATACATCTTCTGTAAAGAACAAGCATCAGGCAGTGGGAAATGCCCTCCTTTGCCAGAACAACCTGCATTCCCCGTGGAGGGCTCATCATCACAGCCGTACTAGCAAACCTCTCCTAGAGTACACAAGCCTAAAAGTCACAGGGATACACCTCCAGCTCAAGCTTTTTAAAATGCCTTCCACCAAATTTATTCTTTGTTAGGGGTCACTGATCATGGTTGCATAACAAAAAGCACAAAGGGAATACATACTTAGAAACATCAATTTGTAAGACACGGGAAAAACAGCTGGTTGTAATGGCAGGCATGGACAGATGTACAGGGAAGACTGCTCTAATACCAATTTAGTTTGGTTTTGTCTGGTTGCTTTTCAAAAGAGTATACTTACTATTGCACCTAGGAAACTGGTATCACCTACTGATGAAATTTGTAACCCTTTACTACAGTGAGCATTCATGGACAAACGCGTCCAAGCAGAATAGGCTGATTAAAATAGGCAGAACACAATTAAAAATATTTGAGTGGCAACTAAACAACTGCTGCTTTTAATCATGGGTGACGTTTATATCTGTGCAAGTGGGTGTAAAATTCTTCTGTTATTAAGGCAAAGCAGTGGGGAACCAAGCCTGTGGCTCACACTGCAATGGCAATCACGTTATCCTGTCTCCCATCCTTGGCCTCCGCTATGTCTACGAAAGCCAATACCAGTAATAAATCAATAACTCTCTACTCTTCACGTCTGGGTGTTTGTTTTCAAATCAGGATCACACAGAAGCCCTCACATATCTCTAGCAAACACTGGAAGGAGAACTGGGCAACAGATATTATCCAGGCCCTTGCAAAGCAGATGCAAACCAACAGTGTTTCTTGCCGTTCTTTCCTTAACTGGGCTTGTGCTTTATCCACTCCATCTACGACTATTTAGACTGCAGGCTCTTCACGCCGGGGACCACCTACTGTGTGCATGTTTCTACAGTCTCCGGAACAAGGCTTCCATTTTTGCTGGTTCTCCCTAGGCTAGACCATAATAAATATGATTATTTTAACAATAACACACATTAATAATCGTTAATGCATTGCTTGAATTTTCCTTTGAAATGCAATCTGTGCTCTCCTCCCTCTCAGCAGTTTAATTGCTGGCTGAACTTTTCTCAGTTAACTTAAAGTGCCATAGGTAAGATTTTTTCCATTATCAGCACTTTTAATCTTTGGGTAATTTAAAACAAATACATCTTTCTCTGTGATTGCAAATGAGCCCAACTGTTGGGGTTTTCTTTGTGGATTTTTGTTTTGTTTTGTTGTGTTTGGGGTTTTTGTTGGGTTTTTTTTGTTTGTTTTCCAGGTTTTTTGGTGTTCGTTTTGGGGTTTTTTTTTTGATGTTGGGGTTTTTTTTTAACTTTTCTGAACTTTTAAATTATTTTCTAACAGCAACCTGTCCTGGCAGTAGTAGTGCAGACATGACATAATGCTGGTTGTTAATGGCTACCTAACCCTGACTGTCAGCTCTCCCCATTTTGACAAGTGCTCTCAGATCCTCTTGTGCCTACCAAACTCTCTGTGCTCCCAGGCCGGGCCAAAGTCACAGCTCTGTATGAGAAAACCAGCTCCTTTCAAAGCTCATGTCTTCCTGGGTTCAGAAAAGGGGCTCTATCTCATTTAAGCGCACCAGGGTGGCTGCTCTTTCACAGGCATCTTCAAGTTCCTGGGGCTGTGGGAGGTCACACCATTCTCAGCTTTCCAGCACATCGCTGCGGGAGCGGGTCCATGCCGGCAGCACTGAAAAGCGTGCGGGGGTGTTGGGGTGTGCCGGGCAACAGCTGCCTGGCACAGAACGATCACCTTTCTTGGCGGGTGTCCACCGGCCAGAAAAATCTGCATAAATGTTATGAACTTCACTGGCATGCTGAGGAAAGGAGAGTCAACCAACGCCACCCTGGTGCTGAAAATAACCCCGCTCCCAGGGCTGCTGGTTGGCATCCAGCTCCCGTGTGCCCACGAAAGAGCGCAGCGGTGTCACCGGGCTGGCCGGGTCTGTCCATGCTCTCGCCGAGGCTGTGCTTGCCTTGCACGAGGCTCTGCAGTGCCCGTCTGTGCCAGAGGCCAGCTGTTTGCTATAAGGAGGAAAGTCCAGTCTCCTCAAGAAGAAAAAAAATCCAGCGTTTCAGCTGGCTGTTTAGGTTTTAAAGAACTATCTTCCCCATACAAAGAATTCCTCTCATCTTGCTCCACGCCAAACACGATTATTTATAGGAGTGGTACGTACGACAGAGGGACCGAGGGGCCCCATCACACACCAAAACCCCACTGTGCTAAGCACTGTACAAATACGGAACAAAGAGATGATCCTTTCCCCAAAGAGCTTACATCTAAGCATAAAATGGAAAAATCTCATTATTGACAGATTAATGACAATCTGTCAGAGCAACCATTCCTATTAGGAGTTTCTTCTGCAGAAAAGTAGTACAGGGCCCTTATAATTAGCTACGGATAGCTAATCTGATGTGAAAATGGAACAGTTAAAATTAAGGACTCACCTCCATGGTAATATTACATTAAAAATGGTGAGTGTGATATGAGCACACAGAAACATTTTAAACAGAACATCCAGGTAGCTCCCAGGGAAGAGGCCAATGCATGGACTACTTCTGAGAACTTCATAAGGGCATATATGTTGCATGTTTTTAGAACTGGTGTTTTTAAATAACACCTGTGGATTTTCCTCTTTCAGCCCAGTTTACTGAGCTAGTTTTAATACTAATGACACAAAAATAAATAAATTACTGTTTTTTTTAGCGTATTAGTGCTACCTTACACATATTTGAGAAAAGAAGATTTTCCTCAAATTAGTGTTTCTTTTGCTTGATCGTCTATAATTCAGTTACTAAATATTGGCCAAACACAGTGCTAAACTTCCTGAGTCACAGAGCTTTCACAATTACAAGAAGTTAGTACAGAAAAAGGTCATAAATATTTGTTCTGCAAATGTACAAATTGCATCCACACACAGGGCTTGCAACAGCCTAAGGACAATTTCACACTATTCTCGTTCAGTCTCACAGTTGCCATCTGAGACGGAGAAGCCTTTTGATATTCAATACAATATTTGACAGTGTCGGCACTTAGATGATATCTAAGTATATGTCAAGAAACACAACTAGAAAGAGCTTGAGAAAAAAAAGATCTTACATTCTCATGTGGTGTAAACGAGCACACACTCATGCATGCCAGTGAAAATCACAGTGATTTACACAATGTGAGCATCTGGCCCTTTTCCAAGGGTAAGGACTTACTGCCCAAGGGCAAGAAACAGCCCATGACGTTATTTCACATGGGCACATAATTTTCCCTGCATTATTACTGGGTAACTCCCACGTGACTTCTCCCACCCTCAGGAAGGAAAGATTCTGACCTCGACTTCAAAGGAAATTATTCAGACCAAAATTACCTTGGCCATAAAATGTTCAGGCCCCCAGCTAGGGCCCAAAGCACTACTGTTGTACCATCAACGTCTAACTTGAGCATTAGGACTTCCGAATTTTCACACATTTATTGTGACAAGCCTTGCTATTTACTCCTGTTACACAATCACAAGGATACACAGAGTTTAGGTCTAATCCTGCAGTCCTGACGTTAAAAAACACCCCAACCACTCAAAATTCAGTTTCAATACTGCATTAAGCCCTTCATTACAGACTTCTAAAAGGTGTCTAAAACCCAACATCACAGCAGCAAGCAAACTCTTTTGTACTGAAAAGCAAACTATACACATTTTCAGTAGTTTAATAAAAATAAGGCGATCGTTCCAAAGTGCTTGCCAATCAATAGGATGAAATGAGTGTGCTAAATATGAGACAAGAGAGCTTGGAATTAACTGAAAGCATATGACAGAACACAAACAGGGCAATTCTACTTCTCTAAAAATTAAGATTTTGACAAATTTTATATGACAGAACACAAACAGGGCAATTCTCTAAAAATTAAGATTTGTCAAATTTTGAAATGACAGACATTGATACTTAAAGAAATCTATTTATGGCTTATGCACTGCTTTAAGAAACTTCTAAAGATGGAGAAACTGTTCCAGATTTCATACAGTCAATGTATTATACCATAAAATGCCTATTTTTTATGTTTTTCATTGACACACACTGATATACATTATGCCATTTGAAAAAAATGGCAGCTTTGTCTGTACTTAATAACTACAAGGCGTGGGTAAGAAACAGCTAAAGCATAAAACCCTAAGGACAAGGCTTCATTGTGAACATTAAATAATTATTACAATGCAAAATTAGTCAGAGTAATATCTCTGTTTTATTTCAAGTGATGTGAGGTCTGATCCGGAGCTGAATTTACTGTCAACTCCAGTTACGATGGCATTTCACACTGTATTTTCTGCTTGTAATTAAAGGGGCAAAATCCATTTCATTTTTAACCAACCAGTTTCATTTATTAAATCCAGTTTCTAATAATAGTTAGTTTCAGACTTTAAACTTGCTCTAGTTTTACTTGTAAGTGTACCCGAGTTTGTTTCTCTTGTGTAAAAAGCTCTTTACCATAAGAAATTGACTATGCAGGGGAGAAACAGTGGGGTTTCTGTCTGCCTTCCCCAGAAGTGACAAATAGATACTATTAGGAATTTTGAAATTAATAATTTTGAAAGGAAAATAATGTTCTTTTAACTACCATTATAATTTTTACACAATAGTAGACATAACATAGGGTCTTACAGCTGGCATTATACTTTCAAATAATGCCTATATTTACATTCAGTCGGCTTCTATACTTGTCAAAATAAACCTGGTACATAAATTCTCCTTGGTAGAGGAGCTGTGGCAATAATTCATAAAAAATGCTGCATTAAACTGAATGTTAACATTAAGAAACCTGTTACATACCTATCTAGTTGTTATTTATACCGAGCACCCTCCATTTCAAATCCAAGAGCAGCACCTTGCTGTGCTACATTAAAAAAAATGAATAAACAAACTAATAAATACACTGCAGCAGGTCCAATTGGCAGGGCCAGCAGGGCTAATTGCCACTTACTTCTGCCACAGCTATGGAACAAAAAAGCCCACACTTGAGAACAAGGCAAAAAAATCCTGTCAGGGTCTGTCATGTGTGGCCCACCACCCAAACCCTGTTCTGAAGGGTCTTCCCCTTCCACAGCACAGGTCTTTTCCTTGAGGAGAGGAAACACTTTTTTTTTTTTCCTGGAGCACATGCAGATCCAAACTGACAACAGCTGAAATATACGTCATTCTAATGGGTTCTGTCATAACTGGGCAAAACACAGCAATGTTAGAAAGCATTTATCAAAGATATGACAGGGCTTTCAAATTATGCTGCCTTTCAACCCACTGCTTAATAAAAACGTGCGAAGTGATAGAACACTTTACCTCATCAACATCACTAGCAGCAATAGGCTTATTTTCTTTGGGAGCAGCTACTTAAAAGTAACTTGACTGAACTTCAGAGTCATAATTATAGAAAATATAGTTGAAGGATTTCAAAAAAAATCAAAACCCACACCTGTGTGACAAAGTAATTATGAAAATATAGTTGAAGGATTTCAAAAAAAAATCAAAACCCGCACCTGTGTGACAAAGTAATTACATAAACCTATTATCTTTAAAACAAACATTTTGTCTCTAGCAAAGTTGCTTGCTTTCCTTTCGCAAGATGAGCAAAACTTCCCTTGTTCGTATCAGTGCTTCTGCAGCTCCCATGGAAGGGAAGTCTGCTCTGAGCAAGGGCTGCTGCAGCATGCGCTCCGGACACCTCCGCAGCACTGCTGTTTGAAAGACAATTCAGCTGAATAGACTTGGATGGTAAACTCTGTCCAGCTTTCTACTCTGCTTGGTGTTTCTTATATGCTACCTTAATAAAAGTAAGAGTAAAGAATATATTACTGTAAGTTTCCACAAGCTTGCTATGAGGACCACCCTGTACGCCCTCGGAAGCCAAGAGAAGTTTTTGCATTGATTCGAGTGGGGTCAGGAGGAGTCAGAGAAGCTCACGTCCTACTGAAGACACTGACGAGTTTCCACTAATCCCAGCTACAAAAACAAGTCCCCATCTTGTGTCAGTCTTCAAGCACACACCAAGCATCAGCTCAGTTTTTACACATGCACAAAAAACCTCCTTCAAAGTCCACAGATTTCAATGAAACCAGGAGTTCACCAACAGTGTTTAATTTTGATAAACCACAGTTCAGAAAATTATTCAAGAACACGTCTAGCATTAGTTGCTTGGAAGTCTTCTGTCTGGCTTTTGGGATGTGAAGTGTCCTCAGCTACAACCCTGTACGTAGCAGTTATTTGTAAAGCTCTGACGTGGCACAGCAACTCAGTGTGAGCATCTCTGACAGGCAGGTCCTTTTTAGTTCTTGCCTGTTTCTGGATTTAGAGGTCTAGATTTAAGCAATCAGTTTTGTCTGTTTTGCCTTTTGGGTCTGAATCCGGCTGTTATCACAAAAATTCACTGTGACTTAAAGTGTTAAGAAACATAGTGTATAAAAAAGTCTGATTATGTCTTAGTTTTTATATATGAAGGACTCCACTGCTTACAAATACACTTATGTTTCCTTACCTAGTAACTTTGTGCATTATGGACATTTTTCCCTCTGTCTATTCAGTTCCAACCCAGAATCAAGAACCCTAACACCAAATTTCCATTGCTTAAGCTCCAAATGCTTTGCATTTCTCTCATAGCCATTTCACTCCCTGTCTTCTACTTACAGGACAGAAACAGAGCCAAAATCCAAATTCACCTCACCAAATTTTCCTCTCCCAGTTCCCCATTTCTTTGTTTCTACAGCAGATTTTTTCAGTTTGTCCCCATGTTCCACACCTGACACAAAGCAGCCATTCCTGTTTAGCCCACCCTGACTGCTCCTGCTAAAGCCCTGCCATCCAAACTCTGAAGTCTTTGCCCTCACTGCTCCTCACTGGTTATCAGTGAGGGACATGACCTGTCAGCTGTCACAGGGCTTTCTGCAGGCACCTGTGTTACCTTGCTGCAGGAGCTGATGTATCAAGCTGCCCAACGTGGATGTCCCACCACGGAAAGAGGTGACCTCCCTGCTGCCATGGGTACACCAGGAAGCTGAAGAGGACAGCATCGTTCTGAAGGAGCAAAATCTTCCCTTTGAACACACCCTTTCAGAAACCGTCACGAAGCCTAAAATCCCACTGATGACCCAGAAATCTGTGAAGCTGCCAACACCATGGAGAACTCAGGTACTTAAACAGATACCAGTATTCCAAGTTTTAACTGGACTGGTACTACATGATATACAGCCTTGCTCTGTTTCTGCACATAGGCTTGCGTTTCCCTCTATGTGAGGGACCAGTGCAGGAAACCCTGACACAAAAACTGTGTCTCTCCCTGGGCTTTCATTTCTCTCCCCAGGTACCAGCCCCTCCTGTCCCAGGCTCACCACACTCACAGACCTGGGGATTTGCTTTTTGTCTCACCACACCACTGCACTTCTGCCTCCACCACAGTCTTGGTATCTTAGATTATCAATTAGGAGGGCAACGCTGTAAAATAAACTCACCGGTCACATGTCTCTTCCTTGCTGATTTCTCCCAGTGCTCCTAATAAAATCCATTATGTTAAAACACACACAAAGTGGTCAGGTGCATACAGACACACACACGCACACACACCTCTATTTATTAGGCTTAGTGGCTTTATATTTAAGGTAGTATATCAGAGCCTTGAACAGAATTTTTAACTCGTATGTTAAACAATTATTCCTTTGGCAAGAAATTAACTTGAGCCTCCATTTTCAACAAGTTACTGATTTTGTATGGTTTCTCCAGGGGTATTCAGACTAAACCATGCATGGCACAGGTGTTCAGCCCCAGCTGCCTGAAGGGACCTTCAGCAGAGCAGCAGCTACCCAGACAAGTGGATCACTGGGCAATTCTGCAGAGCAGGCGGGGTTTCTCATGCATGCAGCACCCTCATATCCACAACCCTAATTTGGAGAGAATGCCATTAAAAATAACCCATGGCCTCAGTTAAACCTTCCATGGCCACACAGTTTTAGCCGGGAGTGATCTTTTACTTATATTCAATATGTGAAATAAAATAACCACCCTGCCAATTTTCAGTACAACGTGAAATCCTGGTTTGTGACATCCCAAAACGGAACATTAAGAATATATGCAAAAAAAAAAATCCTTGTCAGCACTCTCCTGACTGCAGTGGCTATGGGCCAGATTTTTCATGATGCAATTTCCCAGAGGAACGGGTTTTCAGGCCAGAATCTCACCTCATCTGTGCTGAAGAAACTCCAGTGGAGCTGCACGGGTGAATCTGGCTTTTTTTGTGTAACCTGCTATCACATTTATGTCCAGAGAATTTAGTTCTGTATTTTAGAATCATTCTTCTTAACAACCTGCAAGACAATTTTCTTCAACGAAAGCTCTTATTAGGCTTTATGCCTATGACCTTAGGTTATCTTTTATAATTTAGTGTACACAAGCTTAGAAATCAAGTTTTGCCTGTGGTAGCCAGCCTGTCAATTCATTCGATTGTCCAGTACAACTTCCAATTCTCACAAGCAATTTGACAATTGTGAGTATTTCGCACTGCATGTTATGAAGTCTAGTGCTGCAAAAGTAATGAGACCAGGAATTACACACAGCATTGAAAGTCTACTCATTTAACCATGATTTTTCAGGTAATTTAGATGTTTCAATAACAGACATGCTATAGGTCAACCTGTCATATTACTCTTATCACAAAAATGTCATGTGCCTGTCTCCTTGTCTCCTAGCTTGTACACATGCCAACTCTCAGACTCTCCTCAAACCTTACCGAAGTCACAGGATATGTAAGCAAAATACATTATTTTTAATGGATGGTTTCATAAATAGCAGAGCCCTCCAGCCACTAAATAGTGCTCTCAAGTCATTTACTAAGGTTTGTAATTTATTAATAGAGGATATGTGAATCTTCCTTAACAGGAAAGACAGAAGAAACCTAGGTCAACTTGGCCCGCTACAGACACAGAGCTGGACTCTGCTCCTGGTGACTTCTGTCACGAGTGGGCGAGGAGAGGGGTGTCCTGCCTTTCCCTCTCGGTCCCACATGAGAAAGGCCCCTTGCTTGGCTATCCTGGAGTCAAACACCAGCACAGGCTGGAAAGCTACCACCAGCAGCCACCCACTCCAACACTTTGCTGGGGGTTAGGACACTTGTCACCAGCCTCTGACGAGCGGGCTGCCCATAGCACATCTTGCGCACCTCTGCTGCTGAGAAATAATTTTCCAAGGGCAAAGGTGGTCCACAAAGTGGGAGGGGGCAGCGATTGCAGGAACGGCTGGGGCATGAGTCACCATGGCAGGGCAGCAAGCCCGTGCGCCTCTTGGGAACTGGGGAGGAGGCATCTCACCCCGCCCCTCAGGATGGGGTGCCCAGGTGCCCAGGTGCCCGTGACAGGACCAGGGCTCCTGGCAGCAATGATGCTGTAGGTGGCAGCATCATAAATAACAAATCACAACAGATCATAAATCACATGATTTATGGAATGTAAACGATTTATGAAATGTCATGTGATTACATGAAATCATAAAAGAAATCATAAACAAATACAAAAAGTTACAAAGGCAGCCACCCAGCTCCAGCAGACCAGAGCGTGGTCTGGTGTGGCCGCACCCACGCAGCGATGGCTGGCTGTCCCGCATCACCAGCCACAATTTCTCTCCCCCTTTCTCCTCCCAGCCTACTGGCTAAATCACCCCATACCCCGGTGGGTGGGAGAGGAGACAGGCTGCCCGCGCATAGCTCAGCGCCCGCCCTAGAAATATGACTTCACAACTGGTTGCGTGGCCCAAGTTTAGCAACCTGTAACAATATCTCAAATCCCTCTTCCTGCTGTATTTAAAGTTAGCTTTACTTCTTACTGCTTTTATCTCTGCAGTTAATCTGCAGCTTGGACCCAGTGAACTCTGAAGCCTTACAATACACTATAGTATGGGGTTAACCTGCAGTATCTCCGTAAATTACATGGATGGTTTAATTCAAAGAAAATGAGCAGGTACAGAAAAGCCAGTCTGAAAGCAGATTGTAAATGCTGCGTTGCTTTCAGCAAGTTCAATTCACTTCCAATTCTGATCTGGTATTTTTATAGATTTAATGAATCTGTCAGGTTGATACCATGCAATGCAGTAAGTGAGCAGTTAGCTTTGTTGTTCAGGTTTTGTTTTCACGTTACCAATTCAAAACAAAAAAAGCCAAGCAATTAATAGGAAACATTAAATTGTAAGAATGCAACAGCTTTTAAACATATGGGAGCTTTCATCTGAGCAAGAATTTTCCCTGGAAAAGACTGAGGTGAGCTCACAACCTTCAATCAAAGATATTTCTATTTCTAAAAAACTTAGTTGAGGTTGGTTAAAGTTATCACATAATAGGTGAATTTACACAACTTTAGAGACTGGCTTTACTGAATGAGTTATTGATGCCTTACTTTCATGACTTGCAAAAATCAGCATATAGTACTTTTCACCGCTGCAAGGTCTGCAGACTTAATGCAGCTCGGGGAAAGCGAGATGAATTCTTTCTCTGAATTGCACATCAATGAAAACAAGACTGTGAAGGATACAGTTACTTTGGAAACAGATCAGTCTTTATAATGTTAAAAACAACTTCTATACCTGAACCCCATAGATAATTTATATAGCCTTGTAACTGTTTTTCCTGTTCTCAGAAGTTTTTCTCTTCCCCGCTAACTGACAGAAGCTGAACATCTATTTCAGTGGAGCTCTGCCAGTTTATACAAGCTGAGGATGTGGCCCATATTTTTAAAAAGGGAGGTCCTTTCCACTGTTTTGCCATCTGCCAAGCTCTACTTTAAGCAAATTAAATAGCATCAAGTTCTAGCAGGCATTTTCAGGCCATTAGAGTTTTCCATTCCTGGACCCCTAAAGGTACCTAGCAAGTCTGGCTTAAGGAGAACTGAGCCATAGATTCAAAAGTGCTGACAATGCTAAACGCCTTTTAAAAAATCGGAAAATATCCTGACAGTTTGGACGTTCTCTGTGGTTTCCATCCAAAGTGAGTTTGTGTAAGGTCTGTGAATGTGAGCAATCTTACACACTTGGAGTTACTGGGGGATTGCCTTCAAGTATCTGTTGTTTCAACTCTGTCACTCACGAAGTTGGATAGCATGGGAAACAAACCTGTGTAATGCCCCGTGGTTGACTGAAGGGTGCGGACAGCTTGCTCCTGATAAACAGTGAGGCTATTTATCACGTTGAATTGTTCCCCCTTCAGCAGTCCTCATGTTGCCAACCTCGCCTACCCTTTGGTCCAGCACCTCGACAAGCTGCTCTACCCACTGCCTCTTCCCAGCCCGAGCCCCCCAGCCTCTGACAGCACCCTATAGCCATGATGCTATAGGGCTGTGGAGATGAGCAGCAACTGCCCACTGGGAAAAAGAAAAGCATTTTATTTACCTTCTACTCCACAGTTACAAATCCAACAAACACCGAATGTCTTGGAGATAGCTAAATGAACCGTTACTCCATGTAACCATGGATTTCCTATCATTTGTAGCATTTTCTTTCCCTCTCTGCTATTCATATGATAAACCCACTTACGCTACTGGTCTTAAAACAGACTGTAAACAGCCGGAGCAGAGATTGTCTCATCTTGTGTGCACAAGATCTACTACAATGGGGCCTTTATCCTGCCTGCAGACTTTCAGCACTGCTATAATTCAAGTACTACTAATAATGATAGTGAATGTGGAATAGTATGAGCAAGACATTAACAAGAACAGAGAATAACCCTCCATCAACCAGAATCTCTATAGGAATAATGCAGTACACCAGCAATACTGGCAGGGTTTGCATGCATCCTGCTTTTTATCCTGAAAGAGCCCAACACACCTTCTCAAATCTACAGAAAGACTGTTTCAAACACATCATATTGAATGAAGCCTTTTTATCAAGATGCAGCAGCCCCACATGCCATTTGGGGCTAAAAAGGAGAATGACCTTTGCCAGATGAAACTGTCACTGGAAAAGGGAAGGGAGGCCAGTGCATACCGGCACGGCTAAACAACAAGCTCTGGCTTCTGCTCTGCCTAGGGTAAAATGAGAACTACCCCAGTCTAAATCAGCCTCTCATCCATTATACTGCCCACTAAGAAAAAAAAAAAAAAAAACAAAAACCCAACAAACCAAGTATTAATAAGCAAAAACTCCAGCAAATAAGAAAATAGTACTTCTCACATAGCTTCTCATGCCAGGAGCATCCTGGTTTCAGGCCAGACATAAATGTCAGATCAAGACGCCAGTAAGATTTCACTATCATTTCAATGACACACTCACACCTTCAAGTAAGCCTCTATAGAGGTGTGTGCATATGTGGACACACCTCTGTATAAACCTGAAACATGATTTAAGTATACCGATATATCCTATACCGACAAAGTCGTATTAGTACAAATCCATGACTATTGTAACCGTCTGAGTCATATAAGCACATGGCAGATAATTTAACACCACTTTAACAGCTAATATAAATAAGCCTAAATCTCCAGTGTACTTTGATTTATATGACCACAATAGCTGTTCTTCTTCCGTTCCTAGTTAATTTATCATATGGAACCAACACTCACAGACTTCCCTTGAAATGATGTTAATGTAAAGGAAAACAAATAGGACTACAATGTTCAACACAGCTGATCAATGTACAGCAATGTCCTCTTAACGAACAAACTGGAGCTGCCTGAAACAGCCCAGGTTTGGAGGGAAACAAGTTTCCTCACGGACCTGGATGAAGGTCTGTGCCTGCAGGGCTCACGGGCTTGAGAGTGTGTTACGGGCAAGAGAACACCGTGTGGGGTAGCCTGCAAGATGCTGTAAAAAAGGCCCAGAAGTAAAGCAGTACTTTAAAATGCACAGTATTCCTGGCAAGTCACATGTGTTAAAACTTGATGTAAATCACTGCAAACTTCAACTTTTGTTTCCACAGAACTTTTAAAATGTTTTTGCTTTCACACACAGGGCCCTGTTCAGCATCTTGCTGCCATGGTGTTTTTCTATCTTGACAATTCACTTCCGTGAGCAGGCATGCAGCCAACTCAAATGAGACTCAGCGCAGTGAAAAGCCCTTCAGGTAAACAGTGTGATAAGCTAAACTGCAAAAACGAGACAATGTTTTTGGACTATGAGGCAGTTGCTATGGAGACGGTTGCTAATTAACTGCATTCAGCCAAGAGAACAAAGGGTTTAAGGGCAGACAGGACTCTGTATCTTAGAGTGAGCAATGCAGAACGTCTTATGCAATCTGCACATCTATCATATCTGGAATACCTGAGCCTTTGCTTAGGTTGCAAAATACCTCAAGGAACGACAACAGGGTGGTTTATTCCTCTAAATTTGAACTAAGTTTTAAGTAATTAATGATATATCAGTATTTAAAAAACAAACAAAATCCATACTTTGAAGTCACAGGTATCATGAATCAATGCATCAAGTCCGGACTGTATTAAACACTGAAATGATTTATGTTCATTCAGAGCTACTGCTTTCACATAGTGGGTGTGCGTGGCAAGGTTTTGGTAGCCGGGGGGCTACGGGGCTGGCTTCTGTGAGAAGCTGCTAGAAGCTGGCTTCAGTGAGAAGCTGCTAGAAGTTTTCCCCTTGTCAGATGGAGCCAATGCCAACCAGCTCCAAGACAAACCTGCGCTGGCCAAGGCCCAGCCCATCAGCCATGGGCGTAGTGCCTCGGGGATAACAGAGTTAAGAAGGGGAAAAAGAAAACTCTGCTACTGCAGCCAAAGAGAGGAGTGAGAAGAGGCGAAAGAAACAACCCTGCAGCCCCCCAGGTGAG
>NW_009621110.1:0-9340 GCF_000690535.1 Cariama cristata | reverse complement strand
TGGCTGAGTTTCCCTGTGATCCAGACCTTTTAAAGTTTGTCTCTACACAAAAACTCAGTTATCCATTCACTTCTACTGTAGCCATTTCATTCCTACTTTTCTTAATCATTCTGGGCTTTTTCTGGAAAATACCTCTGAAATGATAGTTCCCACTGAGACAAACAAGAGCCCATTCATTGGCGGGAGATATAGGCAAGAGAGACAAGCATTTTTTAAAAAGAGGTTTAAAGGCATTCCATTATTTCCCTTCCCGTTTGATAGATGTCCATCTGGCTGCCAAATGCATCATAACCTCTCTGGGCTGTTGCTCCAAGAATTCAGTCCTGGAGCTGAGGGCGAGGATTCGGTGCTGGCAGGATGGGTGCTTGTCTCCCACACATGGGTGGTGGATCCCCATACTCCACTGCCCTAAAAGCCAGGCTTTTTAACCCATAGCTGAGGATTAAAGACCCCAGCAGCCAGGCAGAGGAGGGGATGTCATCTTAACGTTACCATGCTGGGTACTGGAGTTTTAATACATAACTCTGAATTTCCTACCTCATTGGGTTTGGGTTTTTTTTTGGTGGGGCTCTCTCACGACGTTAACATTCTTGTAATACGGATTTTGTTGTGTGAATACTGCCACGCTGTCAGCTCGACACCGAAATGCCATAAATCTGGTGGTCTCGTGCCTGTGCCCCGTGTGCTGCAGTCCACCTCGTAAAACTGCTACTTAATGAAGTACAGCGCAGTACAATTGACAATCTCTGTTCAGTGGCGAAGGCTAAGTACATAAATGCATGCCTGCCCGACTTGTACTGGGAGGTATGGCCAGGGACCTTCCGCTGCTGAAGTGGGGAGAAATTTCTAACTAGATGTGACCGAGAAATCTCTTTAAAACTGTAGAAAAAAGTTTTATAAATTGTTAAAAACCTAACCCTCTAATCATGAACCAGCATTTCTGGGCCTGCTGGCGAGAGGACACTTTTCTTTGAAGTAAAGACTGTGTACGCTAAGAAAAGTTTAAGAACTAATCACAATGGATTTGGGAAATGAAAATGAAAGAATGTTAATAAATTGTTAGTATGCAATGAAAGCAATACCTTAAGGTTACCCAGAGGCCTTGCTTCCATCTATCTCACTCACAACAAATAAAGGATCATTAAAATTTGTATTTTAATTTATTGTAGAGCCAATATCTGAAGGAACTTTACAAGCATTAGTGTATTGTTTCTCCTACTGCTCTTAATTCTTTCTTTAAGTATTCAAGCTGAGTGTTGGAGAAGTTAAACGTTTGTAGGTTACATAGCAAATCATGGGTAGAGTTTCAGTCTCTGGACTCCTACTGACACTCTAAACTAGTAAAATGCCTCTATTATTGACCTACAAATTATAAGTATTTCAATTAAAGCATTCCCCCTCGCCTCCCTTCAGCGCATTTTGCCTTCCACCTCAGCAGCATGGCCATCACTGTGATGCCAGTACTTTCTTTTATATCAGCTTATAATAAATCTCTGCAGTTTCTTTTCTACAAGGAGGAAGTTACACTTGCTTTCCTCATGCTCACCCCAAGAGTCATTCTGGATCCATCCACATGTCATTTAGGAGAGGTAGGCAGTATCTGTTCAAGCTCAGGGCAGCTTGGGTTGGAGCTGGCAAAACCTGGCTGGCTTGAAGCAGAGCTGGAGAGGGTACAGGTCTTTGCAAGGGATTCTGATGACTGGTCTTGTGAACTGGAAAAGGTAGGTGTCTGGACTTATTCTGGATATTTAGAAACTCTGAGTTTGGAGGCCAAATTCAGAGCTGTGACTTTTGTCTGAGCACAACTATTATTCGAGTAAAAATGTCGCTGCTATTAAAATATAACGTCTGAACAGTTGTGAAATTGAGAGTTTTTTTGCTTTTTAGTGATATATAATGACTGAATAACTGCCGACGTGTGATGATCACCCTGAGCTTTTCTTCAGATCTTGATGTTCGCATCTACTCAGTCATGAGCACTGTATTACCAGTGTTTGTGCCGTGCCCATCCTTGTAGGCTCTGAGCTGCAGTTGCTTATGAAAATCAAGAGCAAACAGTGAGGAAAGCCTAGCGTTGTCAGGCTGGAGAAAGCATTGGTTGAACCACCAGGCCCTGGATCTGCGACAGCAGAAGCAATGTAGGAATTGTGTCCTGCTGTCTTCTCAGCTTCTTTTCCAGACTCTTTTCCATTCACATGAAAGTCCTTTGGAATCAATGGAGATTTTGCTGTAACAATAACAACAGAGTAATTCCCAAAGTTGCTGGCATGAGAATTTTATTTAGTTAAAGCTTTATTCTTTGTGAGGTCTCCAAGGAAGGCAATTGTTTTCATCTGTCTGATGTTGGAGGTGGAGGTCTAGGGACAGGTCGTGGATTTCCTCCTCCTTCTGGTCTTGGTGGTTGAGGGAGAGATCAAGGTCATTATTTTCCTTTCATTTTAGTTTCAGTGCAAATGCATCCAGAGCTTACTGAGTAAACAAAAATCTTTAGTTTCCAGTGTTTATTCAAATGGATGCTTTTCGGAACAATCCACACCATTGGAAGCAAAAAATACCTGTAGATATCTGTAAAACCAAAGGAAAAAGGAGAAATCCTTTAATTCACAGAATGTGGTTTTGCACATTGTCTGAAAGTTATTGCAATTTCCTTGTTACATATACACAGTAAATCTACAATGGGAAGAGAAACTCAAGGCCGGTGAGGTATTTAGCATGAAGCTGGACTGCATGACATATCAAAGGAGTTGCTCAGAGAAATTCGCATTCCCCCTGTGTTGCACTGCGACTGGTGCAAAGGTAATGAATCTCAAAAGGGAGAGCACTTTCCTTCACATCTTGAAGGACTAGGGAGGAACAAAGAACAAGTAGCATGTCTGCCAGCACCAAAATAGTAAACTGACACCGGCACTTGGCCTTTCTGTAAAATACCGCTTGGAAATATAGTCATATGTTACAGAGATTGAAAATCAGATGAAGGTAACTGAGCGTTGTCAGGCAGTGCAGCAGTGCATGCAAATGATTTAGTAAAAAAATTGTAAGGAAAATAAGGTTGTTAAGATTTGTCTAGCCTTTCCATTAGAAAGGAAAAAATGAAAATAAAAGGTGGTTTTCTCCTATGTTCTCCTGCGGGTATGAGTGCAGAGGAAATGACCCAACTGATGAGGCCAGACGGCAAGGATAAAAACTGGAGTGCAGGTACTGTGGAGCACTTCCCCGGCATGATGACTGCCACGACACTGTCTTTTGATGCTGAACATGCGTCCTTCTCAGTTAGACTCCAGGCACCTCATACCAATCACCATGTCGTTGATGAGCTGCCAGCACCTCACGCAAGCCAAAAAGTGCAGGTATGGGTGCGATGATTCATAGTGCAAGGGCACCTCATCAGCCACCATCGCTAATGTCTGACCAGGCAGGAGGAGACACGGAGCCTGGGAGGGAGCCGCGGAGGACCAGCACTGGGATTGGGGATGGTCACACAGTGAAACTCCTGTGCTACCTCCCCTGGGCGCTGGCTGGAGGGTGGCTGGATTTTGGTAACTGGGCAATGACATCCACTGGAAACTATGCTCCTAAATGTGAACCATTCCCCGGAACTTTCTCCTGCCTTAGGGTTTCTGCTGCTCCAGAAACACTGTTTCTGACTCAAAAATGCCTTGTAGGTGCTTCATAAGTAGCCCAGATGACAGAATTATCATCATCATTTTCTTTCCCTGCAGTATCAGGCTCCGTCATGGGAGGAGCTCTGCCGGCATAGAGACAGGCAGCATCCTTGCCATACAATTTGGTTATAAAAACGTAGTATCTAACCATCAGTGCCCAGTGTGGGCTGTTAGTCTTCACTATGGCCAGGCTCCCGGTGGGTGCCTGCCCGTTGTTCACTGCTCCCACGCTCCTACCGGAGTGGGCGTGTAAATGATGCAGATAAAATTTGACTGACGGGTAAAAACTTGGTAATTCAAGACAGAGACTTTGGGGAGTCTCTTTTGTTGCTGAACATCGGCAGACAGCTTCATGAGAAAGCTCTTTCACAAACTTGCTAATATCCTGACTAGAATTCAGTATTCACTGACCTCAGAGTTCGTTACTTACTTAAGATTAATCTTGACTTTGGATAAACTTGGTGAAAAAAAAAAAAAAAGGTAGCTCTTCTTTCTAATGCTGTATAGGAAAAAATAATTTAACCAGAGGAGCTAGATCTTCCGCTGACAGAAGTCAGCATGAGTCCATTGTCCTCGTTTATTGTTATGATCTGAATATATCTGAGATGTGGAAGAATTTTTTTGTGTTAAATGGAAAATATTGACGTCAGTGGCAGAAGTCTTGTTAAAAAAAAAAAAAAAAAACACAACAAAAAAACCCAAAACACATGCTCCAATTTACAGGTCAGTTGATATCCTCCCCTGAGGCTACCTTAATTTCTAGTTCGGGCATGTCAATAAATCAATGCCACAAGCCATCAGTGAGGCCGTACCCAGCAAAGCAGCTGCCATGTGAACACCACGCTCGAAATCCAAAAATGTGTAGCCAAAAATCTCTCAATACATTTTCTTACTTCATTAGTTTCTGCTTTACGTAAAAATAGCTGTCATTTTTGCAATGAATAATCATGTCTACCTTAGGATAGATATGTCTACATGATACATTTGTCAAATAAAGGAGAGGAAATAAGTTCCTGTATGGAACCTGTAATGAACTCCAAATTACAGGTTTTTTTCCTCTTGTTAAGATGTTTCATTCTTTAAGCACAAATTTAGCGCTTGTTATATGTAGTTGCAGAGGCGGTAGATAAAGCAGCATCATTACGCAAAAAAAAAAAAAAAGTGTTGATTTTATGCGTATACATCATAGGAGAATACTATTGCTACGATTAATAGAGTTGTAACACATATAAGACTCTCTGGAGAGTAGACTTTCTGCCCCATGCTATGTGCATTTTTCACTGCTATGCAGAGTGGCTATAAAATGCTCTCTTATTGGATCCTTAAGGTTTGATTTTCCTCTAATTTGTGCTGAATACACTTGAGCAGGTGAATACAAATCACTACCATGCCTGGACCCCTGCTGTCCACTGAATCTGCAGAAGTGCAGATGACTGCATGATTGGCAAGGCTGTGGGAATCGAGCCTGGTTTGTGTTGGCAGGTGGGGACCTGGGAAAGGGAGATCCCCCAGTGCACCCCAAAGTCTTCTTGCCCCAAGAAGATGAAGACATCATGAAGACAGGAGGGTGGGTGACAGACAAGCACCAGAATTTCTTCAGCCTTCAGAGACTAACATGGTACCCTCTCAGATCTCTGAAAAGTTCTGTAACTTTTGAAAACTGAAATGTCCGGCTTCAAAAAGGTATTATGGGGCACCACCTGCATGGTATCTGTCATGCTGGATACTTCCTGCGGAGATTAAACTAAACAAGTAGTTCCCGGAGCAGAGGAACTAACACAACCTGGTTTCCTGCTAACCTGTCTCGCAAGGTCTCTTCCCCTCTGTATTCTTTGTCTCAGACAGAAAAAACCACATGATAAAGCTTTTCTCTTAGGGGAGATGTAGAGAGCAACAAATGCTTTTCTCCTTTTGGCCACTAAGGTGCAAAAAGAACTTAATGTACTGGAGACCGTGACCCCCACTGTCAAATCTGGTCGAGACAACTAATGAGAGTTAGGAGTGGGGAACAGAAACAGACAGACAGACGCAGCATGACTGCACAGACCTTGTTTCCTTAGGAAACGGGGCTCAAAACAAAGCACACAAGTCTGGTGTATTTATAGCGAAAGAGGTGGGGGGCTTTCCTTTCCAGAGGAAATGCATTGCTTTCCTGGGCCTGATCCTGACTTTACTGGGAACTACACTAGTTCGTGCTACTTGCAGATCCTGTCCTGCTTTTCCCAACCTGGAAGCCTGTACAAGCTCTGGAAGAAGTTAGCAGTGCCTGCAGAAGTATCAGAAGACATCTCAAGCACTCCAAGGGAGCATTTATTTCTGTATTAATGTCAGGTATAAGATAGGTCTAAGGCATTTATGATATATGAAACAATCAGTCAACTGAGATAAAAATCAGCAAAAGAGTATGGATCATACTGAAGACAAGCTGCCCCAGCTCCATCCCGTACTGCAACTTAGCAGATACTAAACGTTACCAAGTTCAAATTTGTACCTTTGGAGTGGTATGATGGTAGCTGCCTCTAAGAGTGTGGTGCTCTCCTTTGTAGGTGGGAAATGAAGAAAGCAGAGGGCAAGGCTGAGGCTAAGTCAGCCCAAAGCCCAGACACCAGGCAAATTGTTTCTACTCTCAGATTTGAAGATCCCTCCCAAGGGAGAGAAGAACTGTGTGAGCTAGAAGAGAAAATATTGTTCAGTGAGCTGAAGCACTTGGAAATGTAGAATTGTTCTGTTCCACCACAGTCTTGGAAGTCTCTATGTGCCTCAGATGCATCCCAACCTTTCAGGAAGCCAAGGGACATATAGATATTGGGATACTTAATAGTTAAGACATCTATTAAATCTAGTCCCTGACAATGCAACATTGTTCTCAATTTGAGATTTGTTGGAGTTCTTTTGTATTTTGGGCTCTTGTGTTTAGAATTGGCTGTGGAAAGGTTTTCTGCCTTGTACTAAAAATACTCAAACCAGGCTTAGGTTACTAGTTAAACATTATGAAGTGTTTTTTAAAGACCCGTAAAATACAGAGTTACTTGTTATACATCTAAGCTTTTATTATTTGTTCTTTCATCCAGAAGTATTTGAAAAGCCAAGAATAAAATGCCTTTCCTCCTTGATACACCAACCTGGTCTACTGATCAGAAAGGCAGATTAGAGTAAAATTCTCCACCCTAGCTGATACTGTGTGTTTCTTGACAGCCCCCTATAGCCTGTACTACATAATTGCCTATAGATTTTCTTTCAGGGTGTAGTTTCCAAGAATAAAACAAAGCAAAGTGTTCAGAGATATTTCCAATCTGTCAGTCTACCTCCTCTAGTACTCCCCTATGGATTCTTACAACCATACCTTTCTGGCCTTTCTGCGGAGCTGAATGTGAGATAATCTTAATAGATTATTTCAGTTGATTCCAAGATGATTCTGAAACAAGTTTAACCATAAAACAAACCAAAAGAACTGTTTGAATTTCTCACAGTTTGGTTTTGCAGCAGCACGTGCAGGCATGTTAGCATGTTTTAAGGTAGTTATTGGTTTTCAATGACTGTTTTGTGCCCATGATCAATATACATTCTTAACCATAATTTATAAGAGATTGCACTGTGCAGCTATGGTTGGACTTGATGATCTTAGAGGTCCTTTACATCCTAAATGATTCTATTATTCTATCATCTTATCCAACATTTACTGACTTGGACTGTCAGTGGTACAAATGTTTAACGAACATCTGAGGAGTTAACGCATTTTCTATGAATAGCAGCAGACTATGGCAGAGGAGATTTTGTGATTGTGAGCATATATTAATAACAGGTGTATCTTCCTCTTCCTTTGGTACCTACTGTTCCTCCTGACAGTGACTTTTTGTTGCCTTTCATTAAGATCTATTTAAGAATTAGCAGTCTGATTGCCTTTCTTCATATAATGTCGTGTCCTTTATTGCTCAGTGGGGAGGCATGCTGACTTCCAGCAGTGGAAGTGCCAACACGGTCTGGGAATGGTGTCACAGAGGTAACTGAATAACATGCTTTCTGTTGCACTGGTTTTTTTAGTCAGGTCTGAACACATCTCTGTACAACACTGTAATGAAGATTAAAACCAAAGGCCTGATCCTTCTCTTGCTTCTACTGAACTCCGTGGGGAGAAGCTTTGTTGGAGTTAATGCAGTTATATGAGTGCAAGCAAATCACAAGACTTGGTGTTTTGAATTTTGCATAAAAAGTGTTTTTAATAGCCTGCAGTTTTCTTGGCATGAACTGCATTCATGACTCAAGACATACATGGTGGGCTGAATTTATGCTGTGTGCAGGTTTCATCCACGTGGGATTTAACGCAGAACTTATAAATGTTCACACGTGTGTCCACTGACCTCTACTGCGTAACTGCCACCAGAGTCACAAATAGGACATGAGTATCTCTGAATCAAGGTGCTGTCTGAGACTATTAGTGTTGGCAAGGCCAAATACAGAAGCCTTGTACAGCCACTTGTGCAACACATGACTGGAAACATGCGCTCCACACCACATTCAGCCTCTCCTGTCAAATCCATGCCTGAGCGCGGATGTGATTTATTGCATAGCGACCACGTTAATGTGTATATCTGTACTCAGACTTGGAGTGAGAATGACAACACGTAGACAATAATGATGGAGTTTCATTGGCAGACAGTAGGTTTGGAGCCTTTCAATAAAACAGAGCACTGTGGATAAAAGGGGTATTTAGGAAATTTCTGTGTATATGATACTTGTGCTTTTGTCGCTGACTTACTTCCAATAAGACAAATAACAAGGAAATTACAGCATTTTTATAACCAGTACAGTGAAATAGTATTTAAAAACCCTTTTATTTCAACATCAAAGCATACATAAAAGAATAATTTGCTCCCAATGGAATAACAAGACAAGACAGGACACTTTGCTGTCTTTTAAAACAAGAGTTTTTCTTGCCAAGAACTTGAAGAAAATAGATCTGCTCAAAATGGCAAGCTGATGCTTTTTGGTCTGTTAGCAAACTAATGATCTCAGTATGAGGAAGAGTCAAATCGTTATTTGATTTGAGAGACAATAAAGATTAATGAGACAAATGACACAGAAAAGAACTAGAAATGCTCACTACCAAATGCATATTGTAATTATATTTTTTCTTTTGAAAGTTTAAAGGAATACTAACATTTAACCAAAGAGGAAACCGTAGCAATTTAAGAGCTGGGAACAACTTTCCTCATTGAATAGGCTCCAAATCCCACTGCGATCAGTACAGAGCCTTTCTTCCACTCCTTTCTCCTCTCCTCCACCACCTTCACTGCATTAAAAGGGTGGCGTTGGGAGGTCTGTACGAGTAGCATGCTCCGTGTCTTGCTCGTGTGATTTCTTGCCTGTTGGTAGGAGCACATTTGTGTAGGGTCCTGTTCCACCCAGGTTGTGCCTGAAGATGCTTTGGGCAAGGCTTGGCTGTAGGGGACTGAGGCGAGCCTGGTTCAAAGGGCTGCCCTTAATGGACAAAGTGGACCAGGGCTGGAGGAGAAAGACTTCCCTGCTGCTTGCTGCACCCACCAGCGTCCCTTGCAGATGGGCCATGTACTCAAAGGACCTTTCCCGCAGAAACCGGCACGTGCGAAGCATCAGCCCCTGTGCTCCTGTGTGCACGTGTGGGCATCCATCCCCACCCCCGGCACTTTGAACAAGCACTT
>NW_009621109.1:382-654 GCF_000690535.1 Cariama cristata | reverse complement strand
GGCAACAATCAACTCGGCCTTCGCCCCGCCAGGCCGTGTCGTGCCGGGGACAGCCGGGCACCGCGACCCTCCAGGACCGAGCTGCACTCACCTGCGCACAGGGCCCGGCCAGCAGCTCAGAAGTTTTCCTCCTCCTGCCTGTAAAAGCCCCAGCCATCCATTTGCCATTAAACATCTCCCGGGCTGACCGGCTACTTATAAACCTTGAACTTTCACTGCAGGACTCGGCGGCGAGAGCAGCCGCAGCGGGGGACCGGCGGAGGAGGAGGCCC
>NW_009621109.1:0-299 GCF_000690535.1 Cariama cristata | reverse complement strand
GCCCTCGCGGGTCCTCGGCAGCCGCACCGCAGCTCTCCCGCTGCAGCTTCCCACAGGGAAAGGCACAGACCTCTGAGCTTTGCTCTTCTTAAAGCACAACTTCCTTTTTTATTCAGTGTGACCAAAATACTTTAATATAATTACTTTTTTTTAAATGTATTTTTCCCTATTAGGCTTTCCCAGTCCAGGCTGGGCAGCCTGGCGGTGCGATACTGGTGAGCTGGGGGAGTAGGATGAGGCTGGCAAGTTCAGGGGATGGTCCCCCCATCCCTCCAGAGTTCCGCCCCACGGTGCCTGTG
>NW_009621108.1:28219-32073 GCF_000690535.1 Cariama cristata | reverse complement strand
CCGCTGGTGGGGAGGAGGGAGAGAATTCATGAAGTTGAGTGAAGTTGAGCCTGGGAAGAGGATGGGGTGGGGGGAAGGTGTTTTAAGATTTAGTATTTTTTTCTCATTACCCTACTCTGATTTCATTGGTAATAAATGAAGCTAATTTGCCCGAGTCGAGTCTGTTTTGCCCATGACAGTAGTTGGCGAGTGATCTCTCCCTGTCCTTATCTCAACCCAGGAGCCCTATTGTTATATTTTCTCTCCCCTGCCCAGCTGAGGAGGGCAGTGATAGACTGGGTTTGGGGGGCACCTGGCCTCCAGCCAGGGTTAACCCACCACACAATAATAAGTTGCAAGACTTATCCCATAAGACACATTAGGAGTTTGAATAAACGTATGAAATTATTGTCTAAAAACCTTTTCTGTTTCCTGCTTAATTGCTGTCGTCATAGCTTTATCCAGTTCTTTTTTGGACTCTTCTGCCTTCTGGCTAAGGAGCAAACACTTTGTCTTAGCTTCATTCAGTTTCTGTTCAAGAATAGTCTTGTCTTCTTGTGACAACTTTTCTCCATTCTCTTTCAAGAAGGTTTCAGTATTTTTCACAATCTCTGCCAGTGTCTGGGCGCTCATTCTCATGTCTTTTTGTATCTCCTTTTGAGAAAAAAGAAACAAATAGCAGCAAGTAAATTATTCACCAGATCTTTCCAATTAACCTTATTGGAACTATCTCTGTTCTATGGGCAAACACCACACTGGTCCTCTCTCACTTGGGAGAGCACGTGATACATTACTAAATTGCAGATAGGATTATTAAAAAAATAAAATCAATTCAACATCTAACAATGTTGCTGCAGCTCAATCTGCCTTTTTTATTTTTTTAAATTGCAAGTCTGGTGGCTTACACTCCTATTTATACTGTGGCCACTTTTATCCTTTGTTTAGCAGCTCAAATATTGTATTTCTATGCACACAGAGGAAAACATATCTTATTTTTCAGATATCAAGAGCTAAAGTCTGCTACACTGTAGTTTGTGAGGTGAGCCTCCTGACAAATCCTGTTTTGTTACTACCCTAACAGAAAGCTGTGGAAAATAAGGGGACTGAATAAAAGTCAGAAACTTGTAGTCATCTTTCCCAGGTGGAATTTTTCCCATATTTCTTGGTTTTGTTCAGGCCAGAAATGCCATAACATTATTTTTCTTTAATTGTAATCAATCATAATATTTCAATCTCCAAAGGATGTTTAAGTCCATTAAACTTCATCCAGGACAGATGCTTAGTTTTAGTTTATCCAAAGCAGTTTGCCTAGTCCTACGATCCAGTCAGATAAAAAAATCTGCCCCCCAGTTATCTGAGAGGAGCTTTACTTATAACAATAATTATGCTGTTGAATACATTCACCCAGTTACTGAAACAATGAAGTTTTTTTTCTTTATATGCAGTGTAACATTCTTGAAGCTGCAAGACAAAACATTTGATTCTGATTCTAGACTACAGGTTTTGCAGCAATTATAGAACATAGTTTGGCAGCTAAAACTGCAGCTCATTTTAACAGTTCAGCAAATATCTTAGAAAGATTTTCATGTGGACACCGCATCAAGACAAGATTCTCCTTCTCTGACAAAGATCTCTGTGCTCCCTTTCAAACAGTTCGCTGAGGATGAAAGGTCTGACTTGATCTATAAAAGATGTTTTTTTAATCCCCCAATCCCCTCCTGAGACATGCTTCTGTATAATGGTGTCTACAAGAAATCAGTCAGCAAATAACAACTAGTCTGCTAGGCAGTCACATACAGCTCATGGAAAAAAAATGAAGCACATGTTGTATCAGTTCTTCACTCCCATGAGTACCCCATTTAGGCCATAAATTCTTAAGACAGGTAAGCGATATTAAGAGGTACCCCAGGGTTGTCTGTATCTTTCTACTGACTTTAAGGAGTACTTCGACAAACTAGATGTGTTACATTGAAGACAAGTAAAGCAAGGCAAGACGAATAAGGAAATTTCTGCCTTTATAGATTACTAAACCTGATTTGGAGCTCTACAGTATAGTAAACTACTACTAAGAGAAGGAGGAAGAAGAAGAGTACCAAGTCCTTCAGACCTTTAACTGTCAAACTCAATTAGTATCAGTCAGGACACAATAAAAGCTTATAGATGACAGGATACAGCTGAAAAGCAAGGTCTCAATAGGAAAATAAGCAAACTGAAAGGGCTCTGTTACACAAGGACACCAAGGAGACTGCAAGCAACACTAGAAAAAACACAGTTCAAACCAAAACAAGAGCGAGGCAATGGAAAGCCTCAGGACAGAGAAAGTCTTGCAGCAAAATTCTTCAAAATACCGTGAACAGGAATAAGCACTCCCTGATACCAGTTAAAAAGCTGGTTAAATTATTTTAGCATAATAAACAAGTGTGATTTTATCACATCTGACAGGAACAATCTTAAGCTAATATATAACACATTTCATGCCTGCTCCAAGAGTGCTTCTTGAAGTGTCTAGTACATAATCCCTATTGTAGCGTCTCCTAGCTTGGAAGTTTCTTTCCTCCCACTGGCACATACTGGAGTGTATTCATGGGCAGCAGTTTAAATGCATGCCATTAAGCCTTTACTTTTGGTAGGTCAAACAAATCTATTTTACTCTCCTCTCACACGACAAGTCTTGTTATTCAACAAAAGAGTCTAGTCACTCTCCTCTGCACTCAGACATCTTTAACTTATCTGACTAGAATTGTGCATACCTCCTGTTTGGTCTGGTATTGTTCCAGCTCAGCCTTGCTGTCTCCAATAACAAGAGACTCTTGCTGTCCAATGAGTCGATTTTCAGTCTGTGTAAGCAAATCGCAGATTTCCTGCAGTTTCTCTTTGCACTCCTGCTGCTGTTCAGCCACATCCTATATTAGAGCCAAGTACAATTGAACAATAAAACAAAACCAAACTCACTTCAGGAACTAACAGACACTCTAACAGGAATTACTTTTTAAAATCAATATTGCAAAGCAATCATTTTAAAAGTATGCTGTAAACATGATAGCAGTGGTACAAAGAGCGAGATGAACACACAGAAGTTACGGATAAACCTCAAATATGTTATAAGTAAAAGAGACCATGTTTGATAGAATTGCCCAATAGAAGCCGCCATGCACTTATGTGAAAGATAAATCTCCAAATGACAGCAGTGAAAATCCAGTCTCTTAACCCCTTGAATCCTGTGATAAACACTATTAATTCTGAAAAAAGGATATCAAAACAGAGGTTAGTTGTGATTGTGAGTTAGCTCTTACTGATATTCATAACATGTTACCTGAATAGAAAACGTTGACTTTTTAAGCAGTAGAAAAGAACAAAACATGCAAGCTCATTATTGTTACTAAGTCCTAGAAAAGTTATCTGTGCTTCTTGTTTACTCAATTTTATGTTTCTTTTTTCAAAGCGTGGTTGAAACAAACGTTCTTAGAATGGCAAAATAATACTAAGTCTTCAGAATGCTAAAACACCTTTCATTCTGCATAAACTGGGGGCTTAGGTGCTGATTCTGAGTCTTAACAGTGTTTCTACAAGAGAAGAGGAGATGCAGTTACACTGCAGCATCTTATCAGCCGCCTTTGACTCTACAAAGGCTGCTTATGCTTCCCAGCTGCAGCCACGCCGGCTGAAGAGGTAACTGTCTCAACCTGACTCACAGCTTTCCCAGGGTCCATAACTAGAACTGCAAATATCTTAGCTGATTTACTCATCTTTGTCCCTCTAACATGTCTCAGTCAAAACAAGCCATGGTAGCAAGGATTTAAACAAACCTGGTTCTTTGACTACAAAGACCTAGAAAAAAGATCACATAAGCAGACAACCTGGCAAATTAAGGGAAA
>NW_009621108.1:0-28188 GCF_000690535.1 Cariama cristata | reverse complement strand
TCAGCAGGACAGAAGTGATGAGCAATGGTGTGACAGTAAATTAACTGATCAATACAGCTGCAGCCAGAAGAGTTCACTGCTTTATTTAATTATGGATACAGCTGCTAAACAAACAACACCTGTGAGAAATCTCAGGCAAATCCTTTTCATTCCTAGAAAAAGCAGACCTGGACACCTCAGGCTGTACAGATCCTAATGCTCAAAACTGTGTCTGTCCATAATCTAATAGGCTGTTTCTGTGACTGTACCAAGGAAAGACAAAAATGACAATTCACCAAACTTGATCAATACCATTTCTGTAGAACTATGAAGATATCTGTTGTAAAAACTGAGAAGATAGGAATACACTTAATACTGCATGCTGGTATTAAAATTCCTCATCCATAGACAGAAACACTCAGCACACATTGACACAGAAAGGCAAACCTTCTGATCACCCAGCTCTTGTGCTGCCTGTAACTGAGTCTCTAAACTTTCCACTTGAGATGTTATTGCTTCCTGTACTTCCTGAAAAGATTTCTGAGTGGTATTTAAGAGTCTTAGCAGCTGTTTGCTCTGATTAGGAGACAGGTCTTGAGAATGTTCAGAAACAAAGAACTGAACATCAAATGCAGTGGACTCCAGTTGCATTTTTTCACAGCCCAGCTCTGCAGCACTGTTCTGTAAACGAAGACAAATTCAGTATAAATAAAACACAAGTATCACTACCCTCTTTTCTTAGCCCCTGTTCCATAATGCTTTTGGGAGACAGTTTAGCCACAGTAAATCAAAACTCTGTGTCAGAATCATTCTGACATATTCAGATACGACATTTGAATTTGTGCATGGTTTGCCTCTGGGACAATCCATATCCAAGTAATAAATAAGATGACTCTGAACATGTCTATTTCTTTGCTCTCTCATGGATGCCTGAAAATTGGCTGATCTTCAAGTCTGGTAGATTTATGGCAGCTTAGGTTTAACATTTCTAGGTTTTAAGTCTGAAGACCCAGAAATGTTAAAATACTTACTTGAAAGCATTCCTATCCTTAATTCCACAGCCAGAAGCCCTATTTCCAGCAGTGTGGCAAATTCTGGAGTGTGTAATGAAGAGGCTTTTTATCTTTCCACATCTTCTGTTCTCACATATAATTGTATTTGGAAGGTAATGAAACTTCCGTAAAGATTCTGGACCTTATGCATAAAGATCCAATTTTAATCACTGAAATATTTGTATTACAAATCAGAGTTCCAAAAAGGGTCAGATTTATTGCAAGAAATGTAAGCAGAACCAATAGCTTTCTCAGTAAGCCAAACTCTATCAAAAACTTTTTCAAGAGAAAAAGCAAATCAACAAAATTTTATTACTGGATTATCAAGTAGTTGTCTTCTTAAGTAATTAGTTCTAGCCATATGTTTAAGCAATAGAGGTTAATGAGCAGGTATACAAAACCTAGCTGATAATGCATAACAAGAAGCAACATTTGTCAGAAGCATCAACACCTGCCATAAAGAATACTTACTTTAAATAGCTGTAAACTTTTCTTTATCTCTTCTATATCATTAGTATTCACTGTGAAGTCATTCACGATTTTACTGTTTTCTGTGATCCAGTCTGAAAATCTCTGCAGTTTGCTTAAAAGTTGCTGGTGTAATACTGCAAGCTTAGACTAGAAAGGGAAGTTGTATATTTATTTATGCCCCTGGAGTCTAGTCACATTTTCTATCATATTAAACAGAATCATTTGTCTTAATATAAAAATACACATAACAAAATAAAGCAAAACCAAATTCCTTCTTCTTAGCCAAATTACCTTGAAGAAAACCAAGGTAAAAACGTACACTGATAAAAACATACCATTTCTGAGCCAATAGCAGAGACTATTTGTTTTGCTCGTTTTGAAGACGTATCACAGACCACCAAAAATGTTTCCTGCAAATAGTCATAGCTTATGTTTAGCTCTTTAAGTTTTTCTTCAGGAATATCCCTGTTACAGAACTTTAAAAACTCTTCTGTCAACTTCATGTCCTTTTTTAGGATAACTGCAAAGGTAGCCAGTCCTGATTCAAATGACTACAAAGAGAATATATACAGAATGCATTAAGTTACTAAGCAAGAAAGACATTTAAATCTGAATTACTTTAATTATATTTGAAATCTCTCTTTTTTTAATCTAAGGGCTTTTCCTAGCACCCATCACTGAAGTACAAGCATAAAGAACACTTCACTTACCTCTAGTTGTTCTAGTTCATCTTTTAGTATTTCCAGGTTGTTACTAATAGGCTGCTGGTTATCTAGATGGTTTTTCATATCCTGAAGCACCGCCAAATGTCCTCGCATTTTCTCTATTAACTTTAAACACTGCTGTACTCCATCAACCTGAAAACAAGTTTTAACAACAAGAGGTTTTCCAAACTGACAGACTTGAATATAAGCAACAGAAGTCTTTGTTTTAATTAAAATTTCTTTTAAATTTATAATCTAATTTTTCAACTGTTTTTCCAGTCTAATTATTCTCTCCAGCACTTGGAACGATTCATGCAATTCCTTTAACACAGGACAGGTAACACATACCAGCTGCTGCCTCTTACCGTGCTAGGGTGGGTGTCTTCCATGGCTGCTTCTTTTGTTTTGAAACCAGGATCAGTAAAGCCTTTGAACAGGTTGTCTTCCTTCCCATGCTCCCGGTCACTTTTCCAAGCAACAGCTGCGTCATCTGCCAATATTTTCTCTTTAGCAATTTCTGATCCAAACTCTGACTGTTCTGTTGAGAAAAGAGTACAAAGCCCATCTACTTTGCCTTTACCCTCATATTCTGTGGTGATACCAGCAACCTGTGAGCTCGTCAGCAAACCACTTATCAGCTCCTCTAACTTGCTTGTACTTTGATCTCCAGGTGGGATTTGAAAAATCTCATGATGTTCAGAAGTACTAAGTTTTGGAACAGGAGCTTTCACGTCTGTTTCACATGTCCTCTCATCTGGATCAGCCATCTTTTGCTTGCAGGATTCCTGCTTCAGAATATCATGAAGAAGATCAGGTCTTCTGCAATCAGGCCAAAGCATTGAAAGAGGATCACTGTCCTTTGGCTCTGTACATGGTGTGGTAACCATTAATGGTGTTCTAACAGCATTGCTTATTTTCTTGAGATTTGACCCACTAGACATGTCACTCCCAAGTTGGGTGCTTCTAACCATTGTAAGTAAATTTTGCATTAAAATTTTGGTATCAGAGTAACTTAAGGGTTCACCCTCCTGCTTGCAGTAAACATGTCCCATTTTCAATTTCCTTTGTAATATATTCTTTAAGTCTTCCATCAGTGTGTCAGACATTTCTGGTGATTGTGTAATACCTTCCTTCATTTGAAAATCTTTGCAGGGTCCTGTTTCCTTTTGCAATGACTCCATGGACATTTGTTTTTTGAAACCATTTCCAAGGGAAGAAGTCTCGCTGGCCAAGAAATTTTTTCCCTCTGTGTTTTTCAGCACCTCATGTTCTTTCTGGGCACCATAATTCAAGTCAGCCCTTATGGTGTGCAGAATGGCAGAAGAAACATCAGTGGTATGGGTATGACTCCCAGAAGGTAGCAAGTCACTCCCATCCCCTGATTCTTTGCCACCCTCAACACTTCCTAAAGCACCTGCTTTTATTGGGGAAAATTCATTATCATTGCTGCTCTTGTTTTCTGAAAAGTCTTTAAGAACACTGTCAGTATTTTGACAGAGAAGTCTCCCTGTTTCTTTAGTTATGCTAATTTCCTTTGGTTTCACTGTATCAGTTGGGGGAAAAGAATAAGTGTTAAATTCATTTGAATGCATGTCTTCCACTTTTAGCAGAAAATCCTTTTCATTCTGTACACCCTTTTCCCCTTTTTCCCTGTCCTCAAAGCAACAAGATTCAGTTTTATCCAATTCTGAATGGCTGCCTTCTTTTATGTCTGTTGTATATTGTTTTAAAGAAGCAGAAATGTTTAAATCTCTCTTAAATTCATCTGACTTCGCACCAACTCCAATGTCAAGCAAAGCTTGATCAACATTTACATTTTCTTTATTTGAAACAGGAGTTTCTCTATCAACTTTAATTACTGATGCGTCAAATATTTCCCCAAGGCTTTCCATCTGAATGGGACTTTTACTTAGCCCCATGATATCACACTCCTTCATAATATTTACTCTATTTTTATTTTCTGTAACAATTCCAAAACTTCTTCCTACTTGACCATGCTTCCAACTAGTGACTGGATGTACTTGGTCACCATCACTCACATAAGGCATATCCATAAAGAATTTACCGTCCGTTTGGGATGAACTTTCCTTTAGTTGTTCCATACCAGTCATATCATGTAACACTTTTTCCTCTGCAAATACTGCTTCTCCCTGCCTTTGCCCATGATTTGAATGTAACATTGGCATGGTACTATTGTTTTTACTCATGCAATCAATAAAGCATTCTGAGAGAAGCAAATTTGTCTGATGTCCAACATCATCAGTAGCTTGCTTGCTAATTAGGAAGGCTGTTAGACTAACATCAGATGTCACAGCACCATCAAGAAGCTGAGAATATGGAACCTTAAGCTGTGTTCTATTGTTTTCTTTACTCTCACAGGATGTCCATTTAGTGTCAAAAGTCCTCTGAGACTGAATAGGCTCAGCAGTATCTCGTGACATGTGTTTACTTTTGACACCAGTCTCATATTCATCTTCTGCTTCCTGCCGTCTGTCTTCTTCACTTGTACATGTAGGACCAACAGATTTTTCCTCAGAAAAATCAGATGCAGATTCACATTTTCCTGAGGATGACTTTCCATTTTCATGGTTAGACTGGAATTGCAAAGTATATCCTGTCTTGTAGCCTAAAGAATAGCAACAGTCATCAATATTCTGATTATTTTCATCACTATTTTCTATGCCTCCTATGGAAATTAACAGCTGCTCATCTTTGTTTATACGTTGATGATGTGTATAAAAAATATCCAGTTCTTCATCACTGTCAGAATCAGTGTCAGAGTCATTATAACTATCATAATCCTCCTCATAATCTTCCTCCTCCTGTGTACCTTCAGATTCATCCTCATAGGAGTCACTTTCTACTTTCATTTCATCTTCCTCATTTCTGTCTTGTACTTCTGCTTCATACATCTTCCATAAAGAACTAAGGCCTCCCTCCTTTCTTCCTTCACTCTCCAGAGTAACTGGTAATCTTTGCTCCTTCTCTCCAAAGCTCCCTGTTCTTTCCCTTTCCTCCTCAGGGATTCTTTCCATAGTTTCAGCACTTGCAGAAGCTATATTTACACTCTCAGGTAGCCCTGTCAGATTTACATGGACACCCTCTGCAGCATTAGTTGCAAGTTCTTGAAAAGAGCTGGTGTCTTCTCTCAGGGTTATTAGACCACCTCTCTCCTTTAGAAAACCTGGTGGAACTGATGTTCCAGACAATTTTGTCTCTAGTGTATCACCATCCCGCAACTGCAAAGTATCAAAAACATCATCATCTTGAGGAGTGTCATAGGAATCATCATCATCAATTTGTGGAGTATCATAGACATCACTGTCATCATCATCAACCTGAGGTGTTTCATAGGCATCATTATCACCATCATCAGACTGAGAGGCGTCATCTTCAGAGGCTGCCTCACTACATTCATGCTGCAAGTAGTTACTTTCAAGCTGTGGAATGCCATCACTCCCTTCTACTGACGAGTTGGAACTCGTGTCACACAGAAGTAATGCGTCAAATGTAAGGTTGCTTTCTTCTACTGTTAGCCTTTGTGCTGCGCTGTTACTGTCCCCCACAGCTGGTCCATCATGTATGACAGTATCGCCATCCAGTGAAGGCCTGCAGTGCATGTGTCTGCTGTCTTCTAGACACAGCTTACTATGCACATCAGTACAATCCTCCAAGGACGGCCTGCCATGTACAAAAAGATAGTCCTCTAGGGATGGACTGTTACATGTACCAGCGCTGTGCTGTAGAGGTTGCTCACTATATTCATTATCTTCAAAGCGTAGTGTGTCACCACAGTGACTAACTGAATATAGACTTCCAGAGGAATTGGTGTCTGCACTGATGGATGAACCAAGACTTCTCTGAAAATCACCTTTCTTGCTGTTACCCAGTATCATTCCACTATTGTCAGCTTGCAACACATGAAGCCCACATTTTATACACCTTTTCAGCTCTCTCCAGGTCTCATTATCTGACAAGTCATTCACACTCAAGGAATTTTGTAAGGTTTTATCATTCCTGTTTTCGTTACCCAGACTGTCCGCCACATAAACCTCTTCTTTGTCTGTTTCTGAAATAAGATTTGGATTTGAGTCATTTGGAAGATATTCTTCAACATTTCCCGAATTTGGCTTCTGACTGTTATGCTTGCACAGTTCTGTCCACTCAGAAACCTCCAGAAGACCTCTGAGTGCATTTCTGTTCATGGAATTTTGAGTGCTACCTATCACATTTCTAAGTTCTGTAGGGTTAGTTAACATCTCCTGTGTATACTCTGATTGCTCAGTACCAATAGCATTGCAAACATTTGGTCTACACACATGAAGATCTTCTCCCTGTAAAGATACGTAATTCCCAAAAGCTTCAAACTGATTTAATTTCCTGCTATTAGAAGTGTTCTCAGCATGTGAAAGGTCACCCTGAACACTGCCTGTGACATTATTAAAGTGCACGCTGTCAGCCAACTTTAGGATAATTCCTTTTGGGCTTATGTATTTGTTATTAAACTCCGTTTCTGACACATTGGCATTGTATGCAGCACCATCACCTTCTAGTAACATATTGATGGCTTCTTGCAGTTGTTCATCATATAATAAAACTCTTTTTCCAGTGTTTGCATCCATGTAACTATTTACCATCAGATAAGATATGAATAATTTCTTAGCTTGATCTAAATTATGACATACAGGGTCTTCTGTGCCAGAATCTTCATGTTCCTCACCAAAATCATGAAATGCAGACGGCAGGAATTCATACATCAATAACCATTTTGCAGCAGTTTTACAAGGGGACCCTAATTCTTCTACATTGGGCATTTTATCTGGTAAAGTCACATTGGTCAAAACCGACACAGTATTGATGTCTATTATCCCTGATTGTGCAGCCTTATCTAGACTGACTATTTCACAAGTTTCTGGAATGTAAAGCGCAGCTATCTTCTGTCTATCATTTAGTATTTTGAATGCCAGCTCATTTGTTATCATCTCTTGGTGCAAAGAAGTTGATACGGGGAATATTTCACCAGTGTGAGGCCAAATTAGTCCAACAAAGCCTCTCTGTGCTTCTAATACCAGCAGCGCACTGGTAGAGGATATTAAGTTGCATTGTACAGCTTCATCAACAGTCAAGCGTTGCCCTGAAGTTGGACAAAGGATTCCACCAGTCTGAACCTGATGTGTGAGGATCCCGCAAGCAGTGTCCTGATCTATCACCCCTTGTCTAAAGGCCTCTTCCACAGTCATTTGCTTCCCTGAGTCAGGGTCAATTATACCTCCAGACATTAACTGAGCACCCAGCAGCCTGAACATTGTTTCCCGATCAATGAGTCCTTCATGGGCTGCCCTCAAAATAGTTATCTTCCTTCCACATTTGAATGTGACTCTACCTTTTTCTTGTGGTTTCACAGGTAAGAGTCTTAACCCTGTTTCTTCATGCATTATACTTCTACAAACCATCTGTTCAAGGGAAATCTTCTCAGCACAGTTGGGGTCTATGAGATCTTTACATGTGTCTTGTCTTTCCAGAAGCTTTGTATATAATGTTGGAGAAATCAGGTTTCTCTGGAAAGCATTCTGCAAAGTCAGGTTTTCTCCAGTAGATGGCAAAATCAAGTGCCCACTTGAAAGCTGATTTTCAAGAATTTTGACAGCCAAAGGTTCTGAAATTAGACCTTGTTCTAAAGCTGATACAACTGGAACATTTGATAATGATGATTCTGAAATAAGCTTCTTCGCATTACTTAATTCCTGCAACTGCAACAGAGTCTGCTCATCAATTAAAGCACGAGCTTTAGCTTCTTCCAAATCATAACATACTCCTAATTCTGGACAAATGATTCCAGAAAGGATCAGCTGATTCTCAAGCAATCTAATTCCAGTGTCATAGTCAATAAAACCTTTTAAGACAGACTGAAAGACTGACAGGACTTCTCCAGTCGTTTGGTCAATAACACCAGCAATGACTTTATTCACCTAAAAAGGAATATAAAAGGAAAGCTATCACTATTTCAGACTGTGTATTTTAAATTTTCTTTTGATTTTGAAGGCATGACAAGCATAAAAATCAGGTACTTACCAGGCCTGGAGGAATGCTGTGAATGTTAGCAGCTCAAATGCGCAAGTGATCTATGTCAGTCATTGAACAGCACACGATGTGATAAAAGATTTAAGATCAACATGCATCTGTGAATTGAAAACCTATGCCTTGCATACATAAATAGGGTTAGTGAAAGACAATAGAAGAAATGATTGCAGAGTGAGCAAATAGAATATATACCTGAAAGGCAAATTTTCATGCTTTAAATGTCTATGAAAGGTTAGAATATTCGGAAACAGTATGTGATTCAAAACAACCATGCTATTCATGTTTACAGCATACAGCACTTCTCTATAGACACTCAACAATATGGAATCAGATACTCCAGCATCAAACACTGCATTCAGTTTGCATGGAAAGCATGAAGTCAGTTTGGCAACATTATTTTAACTAATTACACAGACACTGCCTCTATGTGTACACGAGAACACTCATTTCCAACGTAATTTTTGAGAATTCCATATTTAAGATTAAGATCTATTAACAAATGTATTTGTAGTGTCTCAGAGCTAATCACGTTACGTGCTCCCGTTTTCATATCCAGATAAATTTTAAGAAAAATGGAAAGTAGATCTGTTCTAGGACGTTTCCGAGTGATACATGGGAGAGATGAACATGTTATTTTATGGTGTCATTTTTGCAGCAGAAACATAGACTTATCTAGCAGTCAAAGAATGGCTTTCAAGAGAAGAGTTAAGAGATGAATGACTTGTTTATCTTTCTTCATGCAAGGCACGCATTACTAAGACTCTTCACAAAAAAATCTGATGAGCAGAATGTTCATATGCATAGCTAAGGTCACGCACAGTATTCCATAGCAAATACACAAAACCTTCAGCCAATTAAATCTCAAGTTCCTTTACACACTGTTAATTGCAGCTTCCTCTTTTACTGATCAAACGTGGTTCCAAAACCATGCAGTAAATCTCAAAAGAGACTGAAATGTAAGTTTCAATCTTATTACCTTCTCTTCCATCCTTTCATCACCCAGATACTGGGCTTCCTGCAGCTGCTTCAAAGCTTCATTGGATAACAGGCTGTAGCTCTCCTGGAGGCATCTGATTTGCTTTTCCATTTCATTTCTCTCATCATCTGTCATTCTATTAAGAAAAAAGAAAAATGGAAGAATGAGATATCTTGGAGCAATTTGTAACCTGCAGGGAGTGATCTGCTTACCCTTACTCAAAAACGGCAGGGAGGGAAATTGGTAAAAGTAGTCTGAAAAAATATAGCCTAATTATGAGGACGCTCAAGAAACCTACAATCTGCTTGTAGTCATTCAGGAAAAGAAACTACATTAATCTAGAATTTATGTTGACTTATCACTAAAGCATTTAACATTTGCATGTGCCTTTGTCTACTGATTACCAGCCAAGACAGGTAACATAGCTAGCAAGGAGTCATGAGATATCTCAGCAATTTAATATCTTAAACAGTCTGATTTCAGACACAGATGAAACAAACTTGTGACATGCAGTTCAAGTACTAATTTATTACTAATTTGTTAATTATTTTGACTTCAAATGAAAATTACTATCTAACATATCTTTCAAGTTCACCAGAGGTATATATACTTAGCCAAATTCTTGACATAAACAAAACTGCACCAAGCTTCCCCAAATGGGAAGACAAAATTATAAAATTAAAGAAAAAACCTGACATATTTGTATGTGAAATGTAATTGGAACTGTAAGATGAGGATATGATTTTAAGCAAACAGTATGTACTGATTCAATTAATTTACATTATTTCAAAAATAAAAAATGGCATACTTGTCACTGTGCTTAGCTAAAAATGACTGAGTAGTCTGCAAAGCTTCAGCTATTTGTTCTTTCTTGGTTGACATTTCATCCAGGGAAATCTGAAAAATAAGCAACTTGTGTTCAAGACTTAATCATGCACATAGATAAAAAGAAAGACAACCAACCAACACAGTAATTCTATCTGGGACTAAACTCAACAGTATAAGAACTTGATTTTTTTTCTTTAAATACTGGTTATTCTTAGAGCGGTATTATTTACTGTGGAATTGTACCATTTACATACGGATAAGTCATTGCGCTATGCCTTTTGGTTAAATAAACTGTCTGTATTAGAAAACTATTGGGTGAGACAAAGAGAATTTATTTTTAAATGTTATTTGTTTGAAAATTAACCAATCACTTATAACCAGTTATTATAGTTGCCACAGTTTAAAGCAGCTCTATAAAGATATGTGTACAATGGTCACATTTAAGAAGTTGCTCACCAAGCTGCGAGAGAACAACTTTTTTAAAAAGCGTACCAGAAGGCCACAAACCTTCAGGAAATTCAATGATGACGACAAATGCAATATCAGACACTCAGAAAAAACAAATTACTTATTAATAGTCTCCCTGCTATAATTTCTGCGTCATCCCCATTAAAGCACTTGTTCTGGCAGAGGAACTTGCGAGAATTTAATCTTTTAACTCTTCTGAGAAACTGCCTGCTGTCTCTTCATAGAAAAGCATTCATTTTGGATAAATAAAGCCAAAGTATCAAAGGGGAGTCTAGGACTTCATTAGCAAGACCAAGATATGTTCAATGTTGGTGCTAAGAGAACTCTAGCAAGGTGCTCAGGCTCTGTATTCAACTGAGTCCGGACACAACCAATTCTGTCCCTGTGTGCATTGTGTCAAAGGGCCTAAACATGGTCTTGAACGGTCTGCCTTTGCCTTCGCAATCGCTGCCAGCAACCCACAATACCACCACTTGGGCTGCTTGGACAGAAACCAAGAGGGCAAACACTGCAGGTATCACACAAGGCAACATCATGAGCAGGCTGAAGTAGCAGGTGGGGTCACGAGCTCCACTTTGCTCGGGGAACTGGCATCTCTGCAGCTGCTGTGTGTGCCCCGTCACTGCTGGCACCAGCTTCTCCACAGACTCCACAGCTACACCCCAGTGCAACCCCAAACCACTGTGTGAAACGTGTTTCAGCTAACATTAGTTAGTCTACATGTTTCTACAAAACTTGTTGAGGCACCTGTGCTAGTGAGTGGAGATACAAAACCAGGCACCTCTAGAAGGCGACGCTACCTTGCCAGGCCGTTTCACAAGGGAAGGAAACACCCTTGGCAAACGCCCATTTCCCACAAGCTGGAGGAAGCCGAGGTGCCTAACTCACAGGTTACTTGCTGAGGGCTCAGGCTGGATGGGGAAGATGCCAGCCATAGTTGCCATGGTAAGCAGAGATGCTCTAAGGAGTTGAGTGCTGGCCCAACGCTGACAAAGGTTTGCACTGTTGTCATTAACAAGGGCTGAAAAAGACCAGTGTTGAATGTTTTTGCAAATCCTGATCCTAATTGTTAGTGATTGAGCAATCAATATGCTTGAATCAGTACAAGTTTACTTCCTCCTATAGATATAGGGACAAACTCAGTAACAGAACTAGTACTGGTCCTCTACGAACGAGCAGTGCACTGGGACTGGTGGCCATTGGGACTGCAGTAGTGACGACTTGCCCGACAGCAAGCTTGATTTATGCACGGTCTGCTCCAGCGGCTCTAAGTGGCACCAGCATGTGTGATCAAAAACACAGGAACAGCCTGCCAGGAGGGCCAAAATCACGTTTGCATGACCGCACACCCAGCCCTGTACTGAGGGATGTAGAAAAGATACTGCTTCGTCTCTCTGCTGCTCAGTGCACAGGTAGACCATCACCTACTGAAATCTTTTTAGGCATCACTAAGCTATTTTGTGGGACAAGCCTAGCAAGGGAGCTGTTAGAAATGACAGGAAATTTCGCAAATGGAAATTTATGGTCCGAGTTACAACCGTACACAACAATGTACCTGTTAAATACAAAGGCGGCAAGACTGGGCCACTCCAGCAGCCAGTGGACTAGTGTGATAATAAAGAGGGTTCAGTCAACACCTGCTGTATTCCCTCAGACAGCAGTTTCGACTATCGCGTAAGGGGACTCCTCAAAACAACTTTTTAAAAGCAAATAAATAGAAACCTGGCCCTCAGGCCCCTCCTGCCAACTCTCTCCTTCCTGGTGCCAGGGTAGAAGTTACCAGACTTATTCACAGAACTATTTCAGGATGAGGGGGCAGACCTACGAAGTGCCATCCTGCCAGGATGCACTGTCCCTCTATAAAGACTGAGTTACAGTCTGCAGGGTCTACTTTTTCTAAAATGGCATTCTGCAGTATCAGAATACATCACACACCAGGCCTGTAAAAAGCAGCTTGCATTTCTTCCTGAGTAATATGTTTGTGTCCCTAAAGGTTGATGTTCATTTACCCAACCCTCTGCTCACAACCAAATGTGAATTTACATCTTTAGTAAAATGTGGATGGTGATTTGAAGAAAAAAGTATTTGTGGAATATTTTGTCATTTTAATCAATGCAGAAAGCTAAGAAGAGGAAGTGGTATTTTGCCAAAAGGCATCTGTGTACCTGCTGCTTAGGCAAATCTGTCTTTTCAGCCTTTTCTCCTTCTTCTTTGCTGAGTGTCTTGCTGAGGTTTGACACCCATTTCAGTAAATCCCCAGCTTTCTCAACATGTTCCTTCTTTTCTTCTTCCACTGACTTCTGACGAGCACCGCGAATTGTAAAAAACATGTAAATATAAATTGTTGGAATATTTAACATGAATGTCCACAGAAACACAATTCTACCACAATGGCAGTATTATCACATAAACATAATGCAATTTCTTTTTATTTACCACTGCATGCATTACTATGACACTTTGATGTAGGAACAAAAATGTCACATAATTATAGACATTAACAAAATAATTCCTCAAATTATTTATAATTATGATTACGGTGCTTATTCATACACATGTACATTCATTATAAAACGACTGATATTAAGAAAAAATATTGCTTCCCAGCCACTACTCAGCAGATAAAATCTAAACAACATTTGCATATAAAGTACTTTTGAATTGCTGCCTTTGCATTACCCTCAGGTGTGGATATGTGCAGCCAGCATAGGCTATCAGTATTTTGCAATCCGTGCACATGGAATACTAAATTATAATTAGGAAGAATACATTGCTTTTATGTCTACAGAAACAAGAACAATAAAAGTAATATACTGAGACATTTCATCTTTTTCTGCACAGGAAAATACTTTTCTTTTTATAGTAGTACAGTCTGTTAGTAGTTTCTAATTTATCAATACTTAGAAAACACGCTTAAGCCCTTCCATGTATCACAAGTAAAAATGAAGACATTTTATTTCAATGGAATTTTTAAAAATTTGATATGTAATTGGAATTCATTTGCCTCTTACAGCATGAAAATAATTCTAAAAATAAAAATAAAAATTGTTACCTTAAGTGATTGAAAAAATTAGGATATGTAACTTTATGTTGTCAGTAGCCCATTAAAATAAATACCAGTGTGAGAAAAATTACTTACGCGTACGCATTTACTGGACTGCAGATTTAACCCTTGTATACTTTATTGCCACTCTGCAGATATCATTTATTTTACAAAACTGATTTGTAATATTAAATTATCGGGTCACATGAAATACTGCACCATCTTCATTTGCAAAACGGGCAATCCCTTTCAATTTCTAATATAAGAATCTGATTCTTGTCTCACCTAAATCTACCCGTTTTACACTAATGTTAACTTCACTAACCTCAGTATAACTTCTAATTTACACTATCTACATGTAGATAATGTCAGACAAGGCCTTCAGGTAAAGACTGAACACGCAGTCTGCATTCTGAAATTATGAATCTGCCTAAGTTTATCTATAAATTTCAACTTTGTAAGAAGTAGTATCTAATTCCAATTTTAGTAGTTTATACTAATTAGTGGTTTGTACTAATCAGTTTTACAGTAATTCATGATTACATTAGAAAACACCATTTATGATTTTCCATGAAGGCCATCGTAGATCTTTTTCCTTGACTCGAATAGGTTTTAACGCAAGCCCTGAAATAAGTACTAATATCTTTCTTCCATCATGAATTAT
This sequence comes from Cariama cristata, assembly GCF_000690535.1. NCBI lineage: Eukaryota > Metazoa > Chordata > Aves > Cariamiformes > Cariamidae > Cariama > Cariama cristata. Next base: position 13,922 of record NW_009621108.1, on the reverse strand, counting down.
AGTAAAGACTGGAAATTCCCACCTTCATGGGCTGAGCTGCTTCTAACAATCGCAGCCCAGTGTGGCAATCAAAAACGGTTCTCTCTAAAGCTTCCTTGTAGGTTAACTTCTTCTTCGTTTTGGGGCATGTTATAACTTTAACATACAATTTTTCATCTTTCATCTTTGTAGCTGTGACAGCATCAATAATACCAATCTTAATTGCATCTTCCATTGTTAATCTGGAATGAGACTTTGGATCTATCAACCCACCAGTCAAGTACTGATACTCCAGGCAGCGCATGCCCATTTCTTTATCTATCGCATTTAAATGCACAGCTTCAACAGCTGACATAACTGTGTTCCTTACAGGGTGAATGATCCCAGTGAAGATTAGTTCACACTGCTGGATTTGCTTGGCACAGCCATCATCGATTAACTCCCTTTGCAAAGCTTCTGACACACTGTACTTTTTCCCAGTAAACGGATCAATTATGCCTCCTGTACTAACCTGAGCTTCAAGACATCGGAGGGCAGTAATTCTATCTACTAAGTTTTTGCGTGAGGCTTTTAAGACTGGAATTCTTTCATTGGTTTCAGAAAGCCAGAACCCTGCAATAGGACTGTTTAAATCTTTATTTGCCTGTGAACTGCTAACTAAAATATCACCAAACTCATTAGCTGTGATTAAACCCTCCTTATATTTATTGATTAATGCTCTGCCAATTCTACCCTGATTTAAGGTCTCCTCGATATTAAACTGTACACCGGTTTTAAGATCTGTAAGCAAAAGAAAAGAATTCCCATCAGAGTCAAAACAAGTAGACTCCTTCCAATCAAATTCCTGTTTTGAAAGCTCGAGATATGTAGCTTTATCAACACAATTTTTTAGATAAGCCTCGTACGAGGTCATTTCTGCTCCTGTTTTGACATCTACTACAGAAATTTTATGACTTTTCTCTGGTGATGGGCTGGTTATTTTCCTTTCACCAACTGGAAGTAGAAAGCATTTACTGCTTACACTGAACAAACACATTTTCAGCAAATCACAGTAGTATACAGCTTTCCTGTTGTTTGGATTGTGAAAACATTTCGCATTACTAGAAGGTTCATGCAAAAACTTTAAAATTGTGTTATTAAGCAAGCCAAGATGCACAGCGGTTTCCGGAGGTACACGAACACTTCTTACAGGATCAATGACCCCCCCACTTGCAATTTGAGCCTCAAGGATATTTTTACCTTTTTGTCTTTCTAAGAGTCGAGCTTCCATAGCCTGATACACAGAGATCACTTTCCCAGAACAGCAATAGCCCAAAACAGCTTTCTCTGCCTCAAGTAGTCTACTCTTGAATTCATTATCTGCAAGCCCTCTAACAACTGAATCATCAACAGAGAATTTCTGACCTGTTGTGGGATCAATGATGAAACCAGTAGCTGCCTGGGCCTCTAAAAATGCTAATGCCAATGCTTTTCCTATGATTCTTCTCTTCCCTGCTAAAGCAAAAGAGACTACCTCCTTGCTGGATTCAAGGTACAGCCCAGCTATAGCTGTAGGTTTAGTCAAAAATTTTTCAAGACTTTTCTGAACCTCATCAATAGTTTTCTGCCCTGAACGGAGCTGCTCAACTGTGAGCCTGTCTAGAAGTTTAACTTCAGTCAACTGTCTGGCAGTTACATTATGTCGGAGACCTTGAAATTTAATATCATCATATTCCTCTGTAAAATATTCCGACTGCATAGCATCATCAACAGTTTTCAAAATCTTTGCAAAATCTTCTTTCCTAAACCCTTCAGATGTTTTGTATCCCTCAAACATTCTCTCTTCGTTACCAAAAGTCTTGTCATTTTCTTGGTTTAATGTTGTGACTTCAACATGCATGTCATACTGCTTGTTCTTCACTATCTGTAAATAGGAATTTTTTGACACAGTGAGAAATACATCTGCAGAACTATGCTGTACATAATTCACTCCTAAATCCACCACCAGAGAAACAAAAGGGAGAACTTGAATTAAGTCAGAAAGGAGAACTGCTACTAGCATTGGAGAGCAGAGAAATATAGCTAGCTAGAGTTTTAAAGTGCATTTGCCATTTCAAATATTTATTCAATAACAATATGACTAGATTAAGCAACAGTAACTGTTGTTTGTTACTATACAAACTTAGTGCAGTTAATCAAAGTTTATTTTGACCAACAATGATACAATAGTGTATGTGAATTCCTATTTCTATAAACTTTTAAAATAATGTTGTTTCTTAGATATTAACAAACCTGCTACAAAGGTCTAATGAAAAGCTTTTTGTGTTATGTAAGAATGAAGCAGTTCCCCTCACCAAGGTAAGAACATAAGAAACATTAGAGAGAATACAGAATAGTGATAAAGTATAACTAAAACCAACCAACCAAATAAAAAAATAGAATAGTAAAAACCAGCACTAGGAAGGCAAACTCTAAGAAAACATAGTGTGTACCTCCAAGGGATGCAGTTTTACTACTCCTAATTCATGTTTTGTGTCTTCACCATGTCTAATAGTTTGTCTGTAACTGTGTAGCTTCCTGTTTCTCAATTTGTCCCTTTCAGATGTTCCAGAGATTTGGCTTGCTTTATCAAAAGTTATTTGGAACTGTGTACTCATTTGAGAAACAAACTCTGTAAAAGATTGTGGGCCTGAATCTTCTTCTAGGGTTTGGTTTATTCTTGACATCTGGACCTGCACCTCTCTCGGTATTGTATCATCAGCACTCACATACAATGTATTGTCTTGAATTTGATTAGATTTAAAACCTGATCTCTCCTCTTTCTGTCTTAACAAAGGTGAGCTAGGTTTTGCATGTGGAGGAAGCTGTTCAAAGTCTCTAGCTGCAGTGTCACTCAGGTCATTCCTTCTTCTCTCACAGTTCAATTTAAATCCAGAATCTTGGAGTTTATTATTTTGCTGAACTTCATTCTGAAACGAAAGAAACCTGTGTTCCCCCTCGCTGACCTGCAGATCCATTTTCTGTTTCAAGCTCTCAACTGTGCACTTCTGAGCTTCCAATTCTTCCTCAAGTTTCCTGCACTTCTGGTGATAGTCCATTTCAGCCTGCTTCCCTTGCTGTAGCTGCTCGTGACATTTTTTAAGCCTTTCTTGCAGATCTTCCATTTGTATCTTGTACAACATGATGTTTTCCTCAGTCTGCTGAAGAGCAACACATTCTAGTTTTATGCCAGAAATGTCCTTTTCTGTAATGCTATGGGATTCCAGTAGTTTTTCAACTTTTTTCCTGAATTCCTCTGCAGAGTGTTTAAACTTAATGGATTCTTCCTGAAACAGAATCATCTTCTTGTGTGCCATTTGTTCATCCAGAGTCTTCTGATGGAGTTCATCCTGTAATTTTTTTAATTTATTACTTAGCTCTTGTATATGAGATTGTTGTAGTTGTATCTTCTGCTCACTCACTCTCTTTTCCATAGTTAGAGCATTCACTTGGGCATTTAGATTTTTAACCTCCCGGTCAACGGTTAAGGTGGAAGCACTTTGTTTATCCCATTTCTGTTTATATTCACTAGCTAAGTCTTTTGTTTTTGCTAGATCAACTTCTAGGCTTTTGATTTTACATATGAATTCTTGCTCAATTTTTGTTTGCTTGTGCAATTGTTCATTTGTTGTACGTAGTTGCTCTTTGAAACCATCAGCTAGGGCTTTTAATGCATCATTTTTCCTCTGAATACTTTGTTTTTCCAAAGTTGTCTTCTCTGATTCAGATTGAATTTGCTTCATCAATAGTTTTGTTTCAGTATTCCATTTATTAAGGTCCTCTATCTTTTGTTTCAATGTTTCTGACACCTGATTACTTTTGGCTAATTCATTCTTTAGCATCTGAATTTCCTGCTGGTTTTCTTTTTCTACTTTTGCTTTTTGAAGCAATTGTTCTTGAATTTTCTTACATTGGTCTTGAAGATTATTTGCTTCCCCTTTGCATGACTGTGTTCTGTGTTCAGCAGCCAGCTTCTCTTTTTGAAGAGAACTGATTTGTGAATTTAAGTGTCTGATAGTGATTTCACTTTTTGTCTGTGATCTAGTTAATTCCTCTACTTCTCTTTTTAGCTGTGTCTTTTCTTGTTGAACAGATTTCAGCTCCTCCTGATAGTTCATCTTAATTTTCTTAAGATCTATAGCTTCTTGCATCACTTCTTCAGCTTTACCCGTGGTTCTATGTAGCTGCTTGTCCAGTTCTTTCAACTGTTGCAAATATCCCTGCTCTACTTGGTCTTTTTCCTCCAACTTAATTTTTAGGTATTTAACATCACTATAGACTTTATCCAGTTTTTCTTTTAATAAACGAGACTTCTCTTCTGTTGATGATTTCTCAAGCTCAATTTCATTCAGTTCGTATTTCAGGTCTTTAATGGTTTTATCAGCTTTTTTGTTAGCAAGGGTTAGCTCATCTATTTTCTGTTTAAGATCTTCTACTTTTTTGGCTTCTTGTTTCTTGTGGAAACTTGTAATTTCAGAACCAGTCCTACACTGGCTGCCTTGCCCAGCCGTTAAAGTTGCCAGGGGAGTTTTTCTAGTTACAGAGTATCTGCCTTCAACCCCCCCCTCCTCGTCCCCCCTCCCCCAGCCGTTAAAGTTGCCAGGGAAGTTTTTCTAGTTACAGAGTATCTGCCTTCAACCACCCTCCTTCTAGTTTCAGCTCGCTCTCCTTCTTGCAGCTTTATTTCTGGTAGGTTCCCTTTAAATTCAAGATCTTGTTCCATTTGCTTTATCAGTTTCATAAGTTTCTCCTCTCCTTCCATTTTTTTCTTCAGTTCCTGCATTAAGGTTTTTTTTTGTTGCTCTAAATCATGAAGATTAGTATCTTTTCTTCTCAGATGCTCTTCAAGGTTTCTTCTGGTAAAGGTGCTTTCTTCTATTTGATTCCGAAAAGCATGGAGGTTTTCTTCCAGTATACCTCTTTGAGTCTCTGCCTGAAAAATGAGCTGCCTTGCACACTCCAGCTCCTGCTCTGTGTCCGCTTTCTCTTTTGCAATGCTTTCTAGATCTATACGACACTGCTTTGCCTCTTGTTCAGCCTTGGTCTTCTGAAGACAGATCTCTTCCATGTCCTTTTGCTGCTTCTTCCGCTCTTTTTCTGCAGCTTCCCTCACTTTAGGGAGCTCCTGTTCCACTTGGAATTTTTGTTTCTTCATATCCTCCAACATCTCCTCAAGTGCTTTTACCCTTCCCATGAGTTTTCTGTTCTCATCAATTGTGCTATTTTGCTGTGCCATCAGATCTGAATATGCCTCACACACTGATGCTTCCTTATTCTTTAAAATCTATAAAAGAATGAGATAAGTTGGAGTGTACTTTTTGTAATACAGCACATGAAACTCATTAGGCTCTTTGAAAAGTAGAATGGAAAATACTTACTTATATATATACGGTATGTCCAGAAAGTAGAACGAGCAGTTCCCACCACCAGCACCTTCTCTTGAAGGCTTCCAGAAGTTACCATTACCCAAATATGAAACCCTTCATAAAGACATCCACAAAGTGAAGAAGTCCTGAAGCCTCTCACTTCAGTCAGATGCCTCTTAGAGGTAAGCAGTGTCAAAAAACAGCTTGCATATGCTTTTTCTCCAAACAAACAGGTAGAGTAAACACTGAGCCAAACAGTATGTGCAAGAATTCCCGAGGAGAAAGTGGCCTACCATTTCCGGATCAAATCAGTAGGAACTGGAAGAAGGATTTTATGCTTGCAAGCAAAAATAACACAAAAGAAGTCTGGAAATCCCCTCCAAGAAAAGTAACAGTATCTAGAGCTAAAGCCAAGATGCATCATATCCAGAAAGAGAAGTATCTAAACTCCAGTACATCTATGCTCTGTAGTGTGCTCCACAGTCCCAGTGCCTCCACTGGCTCAGCTGGGGGACTAGTAAGAGCACAGCTGTTCTGCAGTGTAGACACAGTCAGAAGTATAAACATGGTAATTAGGAAAATCCTAGTGGAAACCAGTCAGCTAGTAGTCTCCGTATGTTGGCAGATCAAGGGAAACTCTTATAAGCAAGATGTGTATTCACCAGTAATGGCATGGTTGAAACCACACATACCTTGTCTTCATTACCACTTATTATGGTGTTAGTTACCAAATGTGAGTTAACATGAGGTAAGAACACACCTATATTCCTATGATCATACAAACATGACATGAAAGGTAATTATAGTAACACTTTCAAATAAACAAAATGTTGGTTTAGGTCCATTTTCTGTATGATACATGAAACTTATTTCCTAAAAGGCTAATGCAAAGGCAGCTTCTTCAGTTCCTCCCTGTATTTCCTGTGCCACAATTTCAAACTGACCCCACCGGATACAAAACATTTAAATTGGTTTCTTATCAGATCTCCTTTTATGCTCCCATAGACACAAAATCTAGTGTATTATGCTTGAAAAAGAAGAACTAAAAATACACATACAGTCACAAACTATGTCTTGTTAGCTTTCATTATTTTTAATCGACACGGTTGTGTATCAGCTCGGTGGAGAAAAGGATAGTAATTAAATAGTAATACAAAATAAACATAAAAATAGATTTATAAAAACTTAAAAAATTTAAGCATCTCAAAATGCACAGTAATTAATATATCATTAGCATATTCATTGTTTCAATTATGTTCAATCAACTTTAAATCACTTGACCTTGACAAATTTTGAGATTCAAATGTTGATTTAGATTGGTTTAGAATCATTCTTAAATTAACTGTTTCACTTGCACTGCATAAAAACTCTGGTACCTTAATAACAGTTGTACTCCTTTTCTCTTCATTATCATTGCCTCTTTTTTTTTGCTTTCTTTTTTTTTCAAGTAAGGTTTTTTCCCCTGTTTTTTCACAGAATGGTTTCTGGAGTTCAGCGTTTTTCCCAGCTACCTTTGTGCTATGACCCTTATCTCTACTGTCCATTTCTGCAACTAGCAATAAATCTTTACATTTCTGACCCTGTTCTAACTTGTATTCTCCACTCTGCTTCTCCACGCTTATATTTATGTTGTCCAAACCACAAATTTTACCCTGTGGTATCTTCTTCTCATTTACTTTCTCTTCGTGACTCAAAAGCTTTTTTGCTAAACCATGTTCTGGTAATGGAAAGTAATCCTGTCCTCCATAAATAATTTCTGAGAGGGCATAAATTGCATTTAAATCACCAGCACTTCCTAACAATTCTGTTCCTAATCTTGGATCACTGTGTGCTGGTGACACTACAAAATCTAATGGATAAGATTCAGATACTTTTGCTGCATACCGATTCTCTGAAATATTTCCTGAAGAAACAGCCAAAATTTCTTGCATTGTACTGTTAGCTTCATTCAGATTTAAATTTGATTTTTCTAGGATTTCGTTTTCTGCTATGAAGTAACTTTTATCCAGAGATGCTCTGTGCAGTTTGTTTGTATCCCTTTCAATACAATCAGAAATGCCTGGATTGCTCACAGATTGCCAATTTAACTTTGTTTTTTCACTTCCATTGTACACTGCCAGCTCTCTGAAAGAGGTTGGAACTTTCTCTAAAGGTATTGCATCCCTTACACCCGAAAGAAAGTCGCCTTTTTCACCACACGCTTGACATTCTCTGTCTTCAGACTTTGAAGTACTATGCCTATTACTTTCTGCAAAGCAATGTTCTTTATGCTGACATTCAGAATGAGTTCTTGGTGAAAAACGTTGCTGCTTGTAAGGGTTGATATCCAGGGCATGCTTTCCAGTTTTTGGAGTAACTTCATCTTCCTTCATTGTTAGCTCAACATTAGTTTCTGACAGCATCTCACATTCTTCCTTTGTTGCAACATGACTGCCTGCCTTTCTTGAAAATTTTTTTCCTGTGGTTTTGTCTATCATTTCCACTTCGGGCAACTTCTTTAATACTCCCTCTTCTTTCTGTCTCTCTCCATTAAGATTTGCTCATTTAACATTTCACCAGGATCATTATTCACACTCACACAGATCTCAGCTGAAACAAGACAACCTTTTCTACCATTTTCTTCTTCTTTACTTTGATTTCCAAAACCCATCAAATTTTCTTGCTCTCTATGTAGCTTATATTCTCTGTGACCACTGAAATTTGAAGGTTGCTTTAACAATCTATCATTTTTAATTTTATCATATCTGTCTACATCTGATTTTATTCTGTCAATTTTCAATTTATTTTCTGTATGTTTAGGTTTACTGGAATAGTTATCTTTTCGCAGATATTCCACATCCATCATGCCTTCATTAGGTGTGTTTTCCTCCCTGAATTCAACAGCTTCATTATATCTCAAATGTTGAAAGACTTCAGCTGACTTCACAGATTGCTGGAGTTCACTCTCTTCTGGTAAGCTCTGAGCATGACAGCACATGGATTAAACCAAGATATCATGGAAAGCATCTTACTTTTTCCTTATTCTGTGCATTCTTAATGCCATTACTGGGAGTTAGGAAGAAAGCCTGGCATGGAAGAAAGTCTTGGAACAATTACAGACTTCAGAGGTCTGATCCCAGAAGGAAAAAACCCTATCATTCCTGTTTTGAAAAGGATTATTCATTTTCTGATTTGCTACCCTGATTACAAAGAAAAAATCCATCAAATCACTTTCAGACTGGAAACCTACTTAGGTTATCTTCAAAGAAGCTATCAAAGATTTAGAAGGCTGCTGGAAGGTGGAGGAGGATGGAAGATGGGGGGTGTTCGATTTCCAAAAAAGCAGTCCTGGAGATTCAGAGCAGATTGAAACTCAAAAGAGTTTAAAAGATTGCATTTTCTCTTGAAGAACATGAAGCCTATTGGCACTCACAGGTTTCTGAATTCTTGTTTCAATTCTTGTTCTTTGTTTCACTTTTTATCCTTGATATCATCAGCATTATTAGTCATACTAAATCCTCAGTTATAATGGCTATTTATCAACATTATATATTTCCATCAGTATGCTCCATCACTTCATGATGCACAAAGACACATGCTCTTAGTATTAGTTTGTCCAGAGGTATTCAACAGCAAGGAAAGTCAATAGACAAAGCCAGCACCAGGATTATGTAACATTCATTTAAGAACTTTTTTTTTTTTTTCTGTAATAAAAGCATTAAAATCTACACTCATGACAGTGTTCTCCAATTTTATGTCATTTATATAGGACTACATTTAATATGGCACAACTAATTTCAGGACTACATTTGCTATGGGCATTACTTTAGACATAAGCACTGTAGAGATTATACCAGAACACTGTAGTTCTTAAAGAATGACTATATAATCTCTTTCAGAGAGAAACATTTCAAAAGCAAGTGAAGAATTTTAAAGTATTTTTTTCTCAATTATTTGGAAGGTTGATTCTGCAGCAAGCACGTATTTTGAGTAATTTGCTCAATTTCAGTAACCTAGTCTTGTTAATAACATTCAACACTAAGCATAAATAAAATGCTGTTTGATCCCAAGGAATCAATACAGTAGAAAGGGAGAAGGAAAAAATATTTAAACATGCCAGAGAAACTTAAGAAATTAATTGAGAGGGCATCACATCTCCCTGTTTAAAGAACTCTCTTATATGTTGTTAAGTGGACCAGAATGTATACTACGGAATATTATGGCCTAGATAGGATATCAACAGCGCATGCACATTGTTTGCCCTCCATCTTAACGTCTGTATTTATCCAAAAGATCAAGCCCTAAAATACTGAAGTATTAAAATGTACTGTAAGTAACTACATCTCCATCAGAATACAGCGAATCATACGGTCCTTCTAGCTGGAAGAACTGGCAAAATGTATGGATGGTATAGGATTTTGCTTATCTGAATGATAATGGCATAATTTAACACTCCTACATTCCTGTATAAAATGCAGTAAGTAAGGCATTTTAGTCTTTCTTATCTGCTGCTAACTTTGTGAGTAATTCCAGCAGGTATATTGCACTTTGTTTGCCTAGCTGCTCTTTTTGCTTGGTTGGCTGCCAGGGGATGACCTACCTCTTCCTCTTCCAGTCTTTTCAAAGAGTCACCTGCAAACTTAATGTACTGGGTCATCAAGGTCACTAAGGCAGTATAACGAGTTCGTAAATCCATGAACTGTTGAGAAACAAGGTGGGGAGGGGGGGAGAGAGAGAAACACTCCCATTAACCTTCAAAGAAGTGATCAACACTACTCTAGAACCTACCCCGATTGTGATTGCAAAATCCTGATTGTGGAATCCAAAATCCTAATTTTGATTCCGAAGTTGAATGACATCAATAGGGTGCACTTGCACAAATAAATCCTAAGGATCTATAAGGAGATCCATAAGGAGAAGAAAGAAAAGACAATGTTTTGATTTCACAGTCACTTGGTTCTTCCCTCCAGTAAGAACAGCTTGTAAGAGAAGAGGGACAAGCAGTGCTGGTCACTACTCCTCTCTCTACCAGTTAGCAGGGAGAGAGATTTACCTTTCCCATCCAAATGAAGCTGATTTGTCTTGGAATCTGTCAAAGTGTCCAGATCTGGTAATTTTTACCATAGCAAAGATGAAAGCTCCTCCTGTTTACTCTGACCAAGATTCAGCCCAGAGGTAGTTCTAAACTGTTTTACTGAGGTACATTTCTCATTAGGCTTTTTATAACTTGGGGGATTTTTGTTCATCAACAGCAATATACTGTCTCATTATCTAAATGCTGCATAATGACCAATAGGATATTTATCACATCATACATCTACAGAGAAAAAAAATAACCTTGCTTGGGTTACCGTATTTAATCATTAATAAATCCTACATCCTATTCTTGCATTCACTCTGTTTTAAGCAAAGACTCAAAAAAACATGTTATCCTGTCATAAGAAATCCATTTACCTCTTGAAGAATGAAGTCTGATGAGCTTTGCATTCTTCGGCGTTTCACAGGAGATTTCTGTTGGGAGTCAACCATAGCTCTGTAGGTCATAGTCTGCAACTCATAGTCCTGTAAAAAGAGAAAATACACAAAATGTTTTCCACAGGACATTGACACTAAAAAAAGGATTCTAAGTATAACATTATTTATTACCTTCACAGCAGCTGAGTATTGTTCTGAATACTTCTGGCATTCATCTATTTTGCTTTGTTTCATTTCAATCTCAGAAACCAGCATCTATAAAATATGAATCTACATCTTCATCTTAAAAAGTGACTTTTATTATTATTATTATTATTATTATTAGCATTTCTACTTTATCTAACATCATGAAATTTACATAATATGCTCATTTCCTCGTGTGTACAAATAATTACATACTCAAGCCCATGTCCTGGCTTTGTCAGGCTTACAGAAGTAGCAAAAAAACCCTGCCAGGTTTAATAGCCGGTGAGTGAACTTAAAAAGAAATTAGGAATATACTACTCCATGCATATAATTTGTTATCTGTTTCTTATTTAAGCTGCACTTCTTTCTTGCAGGAGACAGTTGAGTTTAGCTCTCCTTCCATGAAAATATTTCTATGTCCATAAATACCAAGAGCAGTATTGAATAAAAAAATTATGTGATAAGGAGAGTCCAGAATTTTAGGCACTCTCTAAGGTTTTGCTTTTCTTGCAGATTTGAGGACCAAAACAATCGGGTTTATACAATGGCAACAGTCAGTGAGTGATATATTCATGATCTTAGCTGCATTATAAATATAAAACCATAAAAGCCGGTGATGACTTGGAATTTTACAGTAAGGGCTGAGGGATATAAACACCTCAAATGAAGAAATAAGACTGACATCACTGGGTTAAACTGATATTTTAATTCTTCAGTCATTACAGCAGTGCTTTTCTACAATGAAATCCCTTTCATACCTTATGTTGGTTCAGCTGTTTAGCCAATGCTTTGCTATTTTCAGGATGGATTTCTTGAATCTTTCGTTGAGTATCTTCCACTTGTTGAATCCAAGTGTCCAAAGAATTGTAAGTATCTTTGTAATACTTCAGAGATTTATTAATACCTTCTAAGTCACGCAACCTGATTTTATTTTAGAAGATAAGCCAGACGGGATAAGATGAATATTAAAGATAAAAAGTACAACACTAAGCCAAATACAGCTTTAAACGCTTCAGATGCCTTAGCTCTATTATAGCTCACACTGTAAACATACTAAAATAACACTAAATAAACAGTAAATTAGCTTCTCAAAAACCAAGATTCCCAGCTTGATGAAGCCTTTTCATTTGCCATAAATGACACCCAGGAGAGATCCTGCTACAGAAGAAACTCTGCATATATCCTTCATTAGTGAGCTAAACTGCTTGACTCCATGAGCACAGGAAACCCCAAGCAAGAGGGAGGGCTCTGCAACAGCAATTAATTCTGTTGTAAGAAGTGACAGCATTTCAAATGTGACCTATGTGAATCAAGGAAGAGTGTGCTGTGCTGTGCTGGAGTTAAGTGGTGGTTCACCATACTCTCTGTGCCTCCCACAAAACAATAGGAGTCACACTAAAATATTCTTTAAATATCTTTAAATACAGTATTTAAATATTCTAATGCGTGAAAGCAATTGATTCTGTAAGTCCATTTTTAAATCATGGTTTTGACCTGAAAAGAGAGTGCTGTGTATTTCTTGAAAGTAGTTTCCCTACTGATGAGAATACTGTCAGTTCTTCTTTCATGATCCTTATAGTGTTACTTCAAAGATCATATAAATATGACCACCTCAAAACACTGCAGGATAAACATACTTATTAAACAATTTTTTATAGTTTGACTTGGAATGAATACTTTGAATCGCCCTAGTGCTGTTCTCAATATGCCAAAACAAGACTGAAAAGAGCAAGCAAGGGAAACTGTATTGCTTAGGTTTCATACTTAAGCATGTTTAAAAGCTAATAACTGTGAAAAAGAGAAAGGATCGTAACAGCAGCCCAATATTTATACATACATTTTGTATGATCATCAGTGTTAAGCTGTTAGGAAGCAGCAGAGCAAACATTTGCAGAAAGAAGCTTGTTTACAGGTCCATGTTGCAACTACCACAATCTGTCCTATATACACTAGAAGCCACTATATATTAACAGTCATTTTTCAGCATCTCCTATTCACAGTACAGTACTGTGAGGACAGCATATGGTTCATGTTTGCTCTCTGAGGAAATAAGGACACTTCAGTCTCTCATAAAACTACTGCTTTGTCATTTAACTTATGCCACGTTATCAAACAATGAAAAATCTGAGGTGGATTTAAAGCTAGTCATTCTGCAGTCAGCTTTAAATGAGTCAGCTTTTGCCCATCTTCCTTTTAACTTCCAGCAATGTTAGAGACAGCTAAACTAGTTAACTACAAGTGAATAACTTCAGTATTGCACCTGAATGGATATTCACCCCTTAGAAAAGGAGGACAAAAACGTGAAAGGTTGTTGTGTGAACTTTTACACCAACAGCACTATTTTTGATGTTCTTGTTCAGGTTTACCTATAATGACACACTAAAGTAGATTTTAAAGAAAATAAACTCAGGCTGTGTAGTACAGACTTCTTTAACTTGTCTCCTTTACATATATGAAACAGAACTACAGAGACTGATAGAAAAAGTATTTCCAGGAATGTCATGAATGGACATCTGCTTCAGAATTACGGGTAGGTGTGTTCTGCTGTATCTGCACATCTGTGTAGGCATGTGCATTTCAGTAACGTTTGCCCGTATCATCCTGACAGTAATACTGAAAGGCTGAATTTAGAGCAACATCTCAACTGGATATTGAGGCTGCAAAAAAACAGTCGCACACCAAAAGAAAATACCAGCACTTCACCAAAAGTTATTGTGACAAAATTATCACAGAAGTCAATGGAAGCTAAGGACTTCCAGATCTAGCACTGGAATCTTCAAGAGCAAGTTAACATGAATCCAATCATAACTGAGGAATCAGTTCATCAGTTTAGCCTGTCAGAACTAATTATGTGAAGAAACAGATGGTATCTCCATAGGACAGCAAGGCATTTCTGCAGGCTTTTTTTTGTTGGGGGGG
>NW_009621107.1:0-669 GCF_000690535.1 Cariama cristata | reverse complement strand
CCTTTCCCCGTGCCGTATTCACGCCTCTCCCGGTGCCTGCGTCCCAGCTGCTAGGCAATATTTTTCTAATAGAGTGTTTAAAAAGGAAATGTGGATATGAAAAAGGGGAGAAAAAAAATAATAATAAAAAAAAACCCTCTTGGAAAAATAATTTCACTTCTGTTACCGGCTAAAATAAAGCTGGAACTGGGTAATAAAAAAAAGAAAATAGCACAATACAAGAGACAATAAAAATGTCATCTTTTCCAATAAAAAACATCTCTTTTTTTCCCCCCCCTCGCTGGCTGCTTTGCATGAGGTGGGTTTTGTTCCCCTGTTCTTGACGTGGCAGGAGAGGAAGGGGGAGAAGGAGCAAGCGGGAAGGTGCCGGGAAGCAAAGCTTCGGGAGAGGGAAGTGTGGGAGGAGGGAAGGAAGGAGGAAGGAAAGAGGGAAAGAAGCCCTTTTAGAGGGGGAAAAAACCCTTTTAGGGGGGAAAAAAGGCCTTTTAGAGGGAAAAAAGCCATTTTAGAGGGGAGAAAAAGGCATTTATAGAGGGGTAAAAAGCCATTTTAGAGGGAAAAACCCTGTTTGGGGCTGGCGAGGTGATGGCTGGTCCCAGGGGAGCGGCTGGTGCCGCTTCTCCCATGGGTCTGGATACGACTGGGTGAATCCCACCCCATCCCATCCCC
>NW_009621106.1:0-23457 GCF_000690535.1 Cariama cristata | reverse complement strand
GAATGGCAGCACAGTCACATGGTGTGTCAGTATGGGAAATACCAGAGTGACACAAAAGAGGACAAAAAGTACACAAGGCAGAGAGCTGCTCTGCTATTTTGAAATTAACACAAGACAACGGCATCCAGGATAACAACGATAACATCGTCAAATCAAACTGCAATTTGCATTTCAATATTCTAAGTTTTTGTTCACATATATAAAAATCAGAGATTTTTAAAGAGCAATACGCTTCAGTTTCCAGTTGTTCATAAAAATTCCACTGGATTTCCACTGTACAAAGTTCTTTAGTCTACGTACTCAGTTAAAATGCTTTATCCAAGAATGTCATACACTGCAGAAGTTAAATGTCATATCCATTATTAATCAGTATTTCTTGATGCTGCCTTGTCTTTAGGGAATGTTTTTCTTCCTGAGAAGTTACATTATAAACTATACAAAAGAAGCAGCAGCTAATCTGAGCAAACACACTAAAATATCTTCTGTACTAATCATATGATAAATTGGAACATTTTTAAACTTTCCCTCAAAAATGTAATCCATTTGTTCTGTGGAATGGCTATTGATTAAAACAATTTATCTATAATGCCACTGTTGCTCAACTCATTAATTTTACTACTTTGTACTGTAACTCTGGCAAACCAGCTCAAGCATCGACTTCAGGTTATTTTAAAAACCATGGTTGCTACTGAGAACAAATGAGTATAAAACCATTAAGCATAACAGTTATGCGAAATGCTGCATGATGACAACTATTGCTAAGCCCATACTTCTCGGCTGGACAGTGACTGCTCATGACAGTATATATTAGAAAGAGACATGTACTATTACCAGTAAAGTATTTTGCTTCTAAAATGACAGCAGCTTATAGACTGCATTGGGTACATTTAATTAGAGTTGTTGTTACCAACACTTTCCAGGTTAAGATGTTGTTTTAAGTTATTTGTTTCCCAATCAAACTGATAGAGCTCAACTTATACATGCGGCTGTTAATTTAGAGCATATTATACATTCTCCATTTTCTGTATATCAAACTTGACCTATTTGTGAGAAGTATTCAACTATACTTCCACTTGGATCAGAACACGCAAAATGCTATTAAAAAAAAAGGCAGGTGAGAAAAGTGCCTATGCCTCGCTCATCATACAACCAAACCCATCAGATAGCTAACAATTACGGCCCCACATTCTTGAACTCAGTACCTCTGTTTTGTGCACATTCATTAAGGGTGGAATTTATTTTCCCTATAAAGTCAGGTCTACAAAGTATATTTCAACAACTGAGTTGATCACTCTACTCTGTCCTTAGACTCAAGGAAAACTGAAACTCATAAGCCTCAAGTCACACAACTTATTATAGGTGTCGTTAGGAATTTTATTTCACTGACTCCAGAGGGGGTCTACTCAACAAGCTCAGATAATACAATTTAAGACACATCTGTAATGACTTCATCATCAATGAATAAAGAATCCTGAAGTTAAAAAAAAAAGTAGAGATGCACAAGAAGGCCAAAATAGTTATTCAAGTTAAAGATATACCAGTCTCAGCATTTCTTACATTTGAATATCCGATTTAAAAGACTTAATACTTTTAAATCTTCTCTGAAATAACATTATAGACAAGCACAGCTCAAACAATAACTTGCATCAGGATATACTTACAACAAAACCGTACTTCACCTGTTACTGCTTTTGTGGGCGGGATGACAACTGACCACAGCAAGTAATTTCTATGCTGGAAGAGACTGGAACTACCATCAGTAATGGTGTCAAGTTCAGTGATGAATTATGTAAACCCATTTTCTTCTATATAAAAATAGGATAGGAATGTATTTAAGTAGAAATTACCTCTTTACTAAACAGGCAATTCCCACTGAACAGCAGTAATATTACTGCCCTAAGTGTTTTACAATAGCAAAGTAACTATATGAACAATGATTAGAATACCACTGTGACAAAAAAAATCTTGTTTTGTAATAGTCCTTTTCTCAACTTGATCTGAACTTTTTATGTTATTACTAATCACAAAGTTTGTCAGAATTTCAAACTGGTCAGTGTTCTGGAATTATATCTCATCGTGCAGGAGTCCCGTCATATGAATCACTACCAACTTTGCTGCTATTCCCCATTACAAAGTTGCCATAAAAAAAGACAACACAGAAAAGTAAGCATTAAATTAATTCAATGAGTACTGTCAAAACTACTGTGGCCTTTTCAGACATGGTCACTTTGTTGGATGAAGCTGTGGGTGATAGTGAGTGATCCTTCAATGAAGGATCTTTAAAGCCAGCTAGCTTGACACAGAAACAGATAAGAAGTCCCCCTGCAACTCAGTACACTGACTGAGATGAAGAGGGAAGCAAAGTAGAGGACAAGACCCTATATTCCAGGCTTTGGGTGTTTTTTTTAGTTTAGATTTCAGTTACACAACTTTAACTTACTACAATCCAAGTAAATTTGGGTTTGGATAGAGAAAATTTGGAACAGAACAACCTAAATAAGGGAAGATTACTTTATTAAGAGCTTAAACTTGGTAAAAAAAAAGCAATTAATCCAAGTCTTACAGTCTTAACACCAAGATGCATTTGTATCATTTTGAAGATGTCAAAGTTTGTGTGTGTGTATGGGTGTACTTTTTTACTTCTAATCTGACTACTAAAAGCTTAAGAAGTATGGTACCTTAATGACACTGGCTGCAGATATCAGTGTGTTTGGATCCAGCACCTCCACAACAGCTTCTGGAATTACAGCCTTCTTCATGCAGGACATGTCAAAGCCATATACATCTTCCCAGAAAAGTAGCTTGTCTGCATGTTTATTCATATCCCCAACAGCTACTAGGCTAATGGTGCAAATGTCAGGATAAACTGTAATAACAGAAATAGATTAGTGAAATTTTATTTTGGACATGCATAAAGATGACTTTTTTTTTTTTTCTTTTAAGTGATCAATATCTTGAAAGAACAAATAAAAAAAGCCTTTTTTCAGCTCTTGGACAAGACACTTTTTCTGCTATTTTATTTTCTGGAGTCCCATTTGAAGAGACTAGAAGAGACTAGACACAGGAACTTAATTTTCCCACACTACTCTAGTAACAGTATTTCCTGTTCATGACAAAGTATCTTTGTAGTTGAATCCCACTGCCAGGAAATGATTGAAAACCTGATGTCTGAAGAAAATAATCTGGAACATCCTATTCTAGCTTCTATACAAAGACTGACCTAAAATGTTCTTAACAGACAGACACCCAAAGGAAAATTCAGTCAATGGCTTCACAATAACAAGAAACCTCTGTGAAAAGACCTTATTTCCAGAAAAGAGCAAACATTCTTATCAAGGAGTTTTATTCCTGTTTCTTATCAGCTCTGGCTGGTACTTGCCTTACAGCCTAAAAAATTATTTCTGGGTACTGGAAAAGAATAACCAGTCTTCTATCTGCATCTGAAAACTATGGAAGCAACCCAACAGACAGAAGAGAACTTCCTCATCAATTCCCCCCAGAGAGGGGATGACAGCTATCATTCTTACACTATCTTCACATTTGTGCTTTCCCATCTCCCAAGAATATCTTCAGAACAAGTACCTATTTACAGCTTTTCCAAATAGTAGTGGAAGACTGACATTTGCCTTTTGAACAGCTGCCTACAGGAAAGCCAGTCAATCTCTTGGCAATCTCTATCCACTACTGATTGAAAAGACACAACGAACAGGTGCTAGGAACATGGCTGTCCATGGCACTACTAAATAGTAAAGGAAGTTTAATTTATATTTAGCCAGGTTTCTTTCCACAAAGAAATTCCCATGTTTTGTTTTTAGAGTTTTAAAGCCTTTAAAGCCACATACGTTGAATTCTTGATATGGCTTCAGAGCAAAATGCCTGCTAATAAACACCTTATTTTATATATTTTGTTTTATTGATACATGACTGTGGCAGTGTTAATAAAACCGAAGCTAAGTTTCTCTTTTCCCCCCCAAAATCTGGTGAACTGTAAAATGAATTTTGTCTTCAGCTGTGCCTGAAATTGTAGCTTATCAAAACGAGCATGGAGAAACCATTGGTATAGCATGTTAAGTCAGAAAAGCAGTATTGTTTGCCTTGTAAAATACTGAAGATAGAAACAGCAAATTGAAATTAGACCTTTTATATAGTGAGAGTAGCCTAAAGGAAATAATCTTATACATATTAATGATGAAGAGTTGTCTCTGAAGAAACTTCCCTTTTTTTTTTTTTCATATGAAGATATTAAAGTAAGCAACCACCTCTACATTTGGAATAATTAGTTTATACAAAATATGAACACACTGTCATTTTTCTCACTTTCTGATTGTTTAAAACAGAATAAATAAATACCAGCAAGCTTAAATCGGAATCCCATTGGTAAGCTATCATCATCCCTACTTTGCAGATGAGGAACTCAAAGTAGAAGGTTTCTCCAGGTACAGCCTATAATTAACTCAGCTGTGAAAAGGCAGTTTGATGAGAATCAAAACAGGAAGGCATTCAAACTGTCTTGTCTGAAACAAATCAGCACACCTGACAGCTGTCACACAAAAAATCCACATCTGGTGGTAGGAGTATTTGCAAGCAGTTTCTGGAGCCATCAATAAGGGATTTCCATTCCATGAAACTTTCATATTGCTGTTTACTAGTGTGATAACTGCACTGTATTTGGCTTTACCTCCCACTATTTCAAACCTGCAAGAGCTGCCGCTGATGCTTTAAAAATTGAAAAACAGTGTGAAACAGACAACAAAAGCAAGTGACTATAGCCTTTGAGGGAATATTTTTCAGGGCAATACTCTTCATAGGATGCAAGGGGTATGGCGAGAAGAGGGGTGAAGAGAGACTGAAAGTCCCTAGTTAAAGAATGTACCTACAGCAGCCTGCTAGCTACACTGCAAACAAAAATGAAAGCCACAGCAAAAAAGTGATCAACTACTTTATAACCTTCCTTCCTCAGACTAGCCTACATTTCTGTGATGTTCTATTAACAGGAAAAAGTTTATCACATCTATCAAGTGTGAAATATTTGAGTGGGACCATAATCAGGTTTTATTAAATCTCTTTGTCCACACAGCAAATCCTTATATCAGCAGTGGAACTCACAATCAATTATACAAAGTGCTTAAGAACAAGCAAAAATGTAAACACTAATGCTCTAATCTAATCTGCATTTTTAGTTTAGCCTATCAATAGCAATAAAAAAAGTGGACAATGCCTGTTCAGACTTCACAAAAAGAAATCTGTGTTCCACCAACAGGGCACAGGGAAAAGACTAGCGATATATTAACTTCCAAATTTACAAACCCACCCATGTCCAGAAGCATATGCTATACTGAAATTTGACTGGAAATGTAAGCATGTTATCTAAATATCAGCCTATATCATCTAAACACTGTAGAGTTTTGTAAATATTTAAAAGCATCTGCTTAAAATTGCACTTGCCATTTCCCCCGTTACCCTTGATCCCCCTGGAAATCCCCTGCTCTTTCTGCAACCCTCTAACACTTCCCTCTGCAATCCTGGCAGATTTGTCCGTTTTTTTCCTCATTAAGCCTGTAATTTAATAATTGCTCCTTCTCACAGGTGAAATGAACAAAATGCTGATTGGACAAAAGCACATATTCCTCAATGCTCTCATAGATTCATCGTTTTGACCATCTGTGTCCTTCTCGACTCAGTGCCCAGAAGTCATCTGTCACTAGTAACAGCTCACGTGGTGAACAGAATACGATGGGAAATCCTTTATTCCTTAGCAATGCCTCACAAACTTCAGAACGCTGAAGGGTAAGGCAGCAATCTTTCAGATATATGGAAATAATTCCAAGTGAATACCATCATCATTTTGATGTGAACAAGCAAACAGTATTATGTTTTGAACGATGCCTTCCTTACCTGTGTCACCCCTCACCAATGTGCACTGCACTCAAGTGTACGCAAAAATCAATACTCAAGCAAGTAACAGCTCTGAAGAACAAACAGATGGGTCCTGGGCAGCAAGAATTTTATGTTCCCAAATAAAGCTATTATATACTGTACACATTGCCCTAGACAGTTTGGCATAATCCACTTCAGCATGCCAATAGGCTAAATTGAAGTAACGACGATACGACTGACTGAACACAAATCTAGAAATTTGGATTCTATTCCCAGCTCAATCACTAAAAGATTTGGCCAAATCGCAGCTGCTTGTATTGCTTTTCTCAGCTTTCGAACAGTTCCTGTAATAATGATCTTGGGCTCAACAGTACAAAATGGTTTGAGACAAAATTAAGCTTTATGACAGATGCAGGAGTTTCTCTGGTAAGGCTTCACCTCAGAATGAGTTCTTAGTTTTGGCTCATCTGAATTTGGATGTGTCCACAGTTCTGCTGCTATTCACCTACACCGCAGAAGTGTCTGTCTTGCTAAGCTGATTGCTGAGCAACTCTCTCACGAATCTTAGGCACAGTCGTTTACCTGCTATACAAGCTGGCAGAAGAGCAGTAATTGTAAGAATCTTAAGGAAACAGTGTCCCATTTAAAACCTGTCTATACCACTCAGTGACTGTACAATACCGTATGCTTTGTGAGGAGTCAATTAAGGGTCCAAAACCATTCTCAGACCACAAAGGATAAGTGTAGTACTGCAGAACCAGCATACTCCGTCTCTCAAAGGAAACTTTGGGAGGCACTAACAAACTTATCAACAATACAAATAGAAAACAAGATACTATCAGTTTCAATAGAGGTCAACAATTTCTGGCCCTTTTCAGAAGGCTTTGGAAGTAGTAGCTAAACATCAAACGATTCCTTACAATTTTAGGGCATGTCCCCAAATTTAATTATATTGCAGTGTTAAACTATCAGCATACATCTATACAGAACACACCACAACTGTGTTCCAGAGCTGGTTGGACTACTCCACATTGCTGAAAACAAAAAACCCCTCTTTTTCTGTCATGTTGTTCAAGTGGTTTCTAAATATTTTAACATGTGAACAGTAATCTCTTGCTTGTATATTCAGCTTTGTGATCAAATGTTGAACAATTGCATAAACCCCCTTTTTTCTGCTGCACTGTAGCATACAAAAGCTCGCTGCAATCAAAGGGAAGCACTGCAGCGAGCACCGTTACATAGTCATTAATCCAATCATTAAGTCAGTGTAGTGAAACTAACTATGTGCATGGTTAGCACAAAAGGGGAAAAAAAAACCCCAGACTGATGACTATGATTGAAAAGGTCAATATGAAATACAATACTGACAAAGGAATTAAGAGCAAGGAATAAGGCACATGCAGAACTCGTGCAGAAAACTGCATCACATGAGGAATATTTACAGACATTTAAACACTGCTTAAGATGACACTATCTAAGCTACTTAAAAGGATAAAAGAACTCTACTTGAAAAAAAAAAACCCACAAACCCTTTTCTTCTGTCACTTCCCTACCCCTCAAACCACAAAGAAAAAGAGTATATTCCCACCACGATAGAATAAATATGCTGGACTGAAACAACGTAATTCTGTAAGTTATTTCATGTGGCTTCTTGTGTTTGAAACTAGGTCTTCCCCACAGAACTTCCCCCCTCCAGGAAAATATCATATCCACTTTTCCTCTAATTTATAGTAACTTACTCAAACAGTAACACACCTTACAGAATAAACTTATTTTCCTCTGTTCATAGTTACGCAGAAACTGGGATTTCGAGAGGGGAAAACAAAACGCCCACATGTGTGGGAAGAAGTAGGGAGGAAAAATTTAGACTGTATTTAAGAATAAATAATCCCCTTTACTCTTTAAAACACCATTAACTTGAGACCTTGATACTCCATCTAATGTTCTTCTATTATCCATACAGTAAATTAATGCCTTGAAGCTTATACTAATGGAAACATTTTTCATTTAGACTGGCAACTTTCTCATCCATGCATAGCTTATTCTAAGTCTCCGAGTTCATTTAGTTTCCCCCCAGAGCTAAATTTATTAAAAGAATTATGCAGACCAACCTGAGCCTCCCTCTGCCAGGTACTTGTCCTTTGCATAGATGACAGAATCCAGCATTGACTCAAAGAGAAGGAAATAACCCTGTTTATAGAAAAGGGAAAGACTTTAGAAATATTATGCTTCTTATATAACCTATTTAGTTTATCTACAGATAGACTTTATCAATGCAGCTTAAGAACTTTATATGCCCGTGCACCTCAAGAGCCAGCACCTAGTGCATTTCTCAACAATAGCATTGTCACTTCAAAACTTTAGTTACATAAAGTATCATCTCTAATTTCCCAAACTGTAAGTATCTAGCACCTAAATTAATAAACTAGAGGCAATGAATATCCAACCTACACCAACAATTACCCAAGACAGTCCTACAACATCAAAATAAATCAAATTCAACTCAAATCAAGTGAAAAACTGTATGTATTGATTTGTTAGTAATAACTCTGAGGTGCTGTACAAAACCAAACCAAATCACAAAACCACAACCCAGGAAAATCTCTTCCCACTTAGAACTGCAAGTAACATTAAAATTATTGTCAGAGAAACATCAAATGGAATGCATCTTTGCTACTTCACATTTGCAGCCTCGTAGTGCCCTGTACCAGCTTGGGCAATGCTCACTAAGAAAGGTGGAAATAAATCATATACCAAAGACACGAGTTCTCTGGATGTTCTACATCATTTAGCAGCACCTGAACTTAAAAAAAAACCCCAAGAACTCAGGTGCTGCCGAATAAAATGACAAAAATGGCTAGAACTAGATTTGCGTAGGTTTTTTTGGTATCGGGATTAATTTTCCAGCAGGTTAGTCATACTGCTATAGATGTTTAGAATAACTTATTGTAAACTTAATCAAATCAGCCATTTTCTGAAACAGAAAAACATTTTCTTAAACATTTGAGATATAAAAAAACATAGCAGTATTATAATCAGCTTTTTACATATTTGGTATCGGGATTAATTTTCCAGCAGGTTAGTCATACTGCTATAGATGTTTAGAATAACTTATTGTAAACTTAATCAAATCAGCCATTTTCTGAAACAGAAAAACATTTTCTTAAACATTTGAGATATTAAAAAAAACATAGCAGTATTATAATCAGCATTTTACATAAAACATCCCATTTCTCAACTACTTTTAAGTAAGCTGCAGATTTCTACGAGTTATATAACCCTTTGTTTTCCAACTGATTTACTGATTCTACACTCTTCTTGTCTTCCAAGTTTGAGTATGATCTTTATCCTTACTGAATACCATAACACATTTCATCCACATACACATTCTTACGACATCAAATCAATTAAGACCAATCATACCAGCATACATTTTGGATTTTCACTTAGCATCCTAATTCTCATTTTGCTTAAAACACAGCTTAGTCACATGGTTTGATTTATACACTGATTGCCAGTAGGAAAGAACAAAAGAGACAACTGGAAGTCCAGACTTTGGACCTGCAGTCCTACAAGCCCAGTCAGCAGTAATCAAACAAAGCAAAGCTAAGAACACTTTTTTTTTCCCTTCACCTTTCCTACACTTCCATATTTGCACAATTGTAAGGAATTTTTTTTTTTTTAAGTCATCATGCCACACTACTGAAGACAGACAGCATTGCGTGGGAACCACACTACTAAGACCACCAAGTTTACTTCCAGTTTATGCCATCTTGGATGTTTATTTTGCCAGAGGCTCTTAGAACCAAAAAATGCCACAAGTTCAGAATTGCTTATAAACATCACCATTCACACTGCAACCTTCAGAACTAAAAACAAAACTAGAAAACCAGAAACTTGAAGCATGATGTATTTGTATTGTTGAATAGTTTGAAAACATAGTTTGAAAATAACGGAAATGCCCTTTTCTCAACCTGTTTCTTCTGGTAACAAGACAGAGCTCTACTGGACACTTTTCTTCCAAATGTTGTCTGTTCTTCCACTTTACCACCTAACTTTTATGAAGTCATTAGAATAAGTCCAGAAGGAAGACTACTGCTTTGTAAAGAATATGATTTTTAGGAAGCTTTGCAAAACAGTTGAAAAGGCCAGGAGCTCCAACTGCAACAGGCAGAGATGATTTTATGCCTACAGCAAGCCAAAAGCACAGAATGGAACCAGAGTGTTCTTTTTTAATTTTTATTCTTGCAGTTTTAAAAATAGAACATGTTTAGGTCAAAAATTCTTGTCAGATGCTTTTAACTGAAGATGAGTTGTTTTCACAGTATTTCAAATGTTACCTCTAGGACATTATCTTAAGACCAGTTACCAGCAAGAGTCAGTAAGTTACCAAGTGACATTTTTACGGATCAGCTCTTCACTTATTTCTTCCTGCCTAAAATGCCCATCACTTACAACGTCGGCCAAACAAGTGCAAGAAGTAAAGATGAAAGACACCACCTTCTCATGAGAAATGCAGTGAAATTCTCAGCGTCCTTTCCCCGACCTTTCCACTCTTGCACTGTTGGTTCTCCCTCCCTTCCCAGTTTTATCTTCCCCCCAATTCATTATAGCATTCCTGTAAGTTACATAAACCGTCAATGGGACTGAATCAAGTCATTTATTACTTATATCAGAGCGTTTTGCTCAGTGTGCTGTGCTCATCTGTAGTGTAATTTAGAATGCAATTTCACAGGCTGCTGCCTCACCTGTAGGGGTGCCATCTGGAAAGAGAATTATACCTGACGGCTTTTCCCCGCGATGCTGTGGGGCACTCTTGCTTCCACCCCAGTAACATTCAGGGTTTTGTTTTTTCTTAAGCGTGTATTAGCATCCTCAAAATTAATTACTGCAAAGAGATCTCTAGGATACAAATCTGTGAGCTGCATGTTAACTCAATCTTGCTAGTGGTTAAACTAAGAACATAAAAGATGACACGTTCTCTGTTAAACTGAATACACAGCCCATCTTAAATGTTATGCTGTCATATTATGTGTTTCCTACTAAAAAGTAGGCCATTTCTTTCTCAAAATGAACACGATGTCCCTTATTTTTACATTTTTAAAGCTGAAACAAAATGGTTGTTCTCCAGCTAACAACAAAAACACATGTAAACACATTTGGACAGGAACAGAAGTACACAGCGCTATGGAGTTACTCCGTTCAAGCACATGTCTGTCCTACATCACGTCTATCCAAGAAGTCAGTCATCAAAAATGCATGAGCCCACTGACAAATCTGAATCCAGAGGAATGTGAACATCGCTACATTTCTTATATACCCTTTACATCTGTATTTTGTGTTTGTAACAGAATTAAAAAAGGCTCATAAAACTTTGATGGCTTAATACCCTGCATTGTTAGACCTTCTCTATTATTCAAATACACTACAGCACTCTACTATTTTCATTTTAATTCAAAATATTACATAAAAATCTTTTACCAATCAAACAAAAAGTAAGTATAGGAAGTTCTTTCAACGTTAGTGCTTCAGTATTCATCATGGTATTTTTCATGGAGAAAAAGAGATTAAGGTCTTTAAAAGCATCAAGACACATGAACAACACTGAATTCTAAAGTGTACTTCATTGTCTGGAGAACACTAAAGAAAAGTGCTTTGTTTAAAACACAAATTACTTCAGATTAAAAATGCCTCTTCATATACATTTCCCTTATCCGTTCCTATCAAATACCTTATTGGAACTTAGTTTTGCCTTCACTTATTATCTACTTATTGGTGAAAGCCATACACATTTCAAAAAGCGGTATTAGCATGTTTAGAATAGCAAGAATTAGCAGAATTCTTAGTACAGCAGAAAAAAGTGTAAGGATAGAACTGAGAAGAAATATTTAAGTACTTGAATAAGTGTTGCCTCTCCCCCCTATCTTCTAACAAAGATCCATTTTTTCATTTTCTGTAACATAACTGAACCTGCTCTAGTACTCCAGATTCACTAAGGCCCAACACAGAATATTTAATGAGATGAAAGGCAGCTATCAAATCAATGGCCCAGAAAGTGGCCCTTTTTTTTTTTAAATCTCTATCAGTATAAAAAAGTGCATTATTTTCTTAAACTGAAGTTTCTAACAACAAGGTTTCCATTGGACTACAGAGTAAAACAAGTTACAGAAGGTATGTAAAACAGATCAGACAACGGATTCTGATTCAAAACTTAAAATGTAATCTTGCATTAACAGATATACAAAACTGACATGGCCCACTCAATTTTGTGAAAAATTACTTTTTACCTGACAAAATCCTCCCAAAACTTGCGGTGCATTTAAATAAGAAGCAGCAGCTACATGTAAACTCTTCTGCATGCTCTGCTGCAGCACCATTCCCCTCTTACTAAGTCAGCCTTCATACTGATTTCTCATGTACAATTTTATTTAAAAGGAAAAAAAAAAGGAAATAATTCATTACTGACAGAGCAAGTCCACACATTTCAAAAATCACAGCTTGACTTTGTTATTATACACACCCTGTTGTGTCCTTAAACAAATATAAGATGACTGGGAACACCAAATGGGAATATCTGAAGAGCAGAACAGTGACACTCATTGCTGGTGTTGGGGGGGAAAAAAAGGAAAAAAAAAAAATCATGCAAGGAAATACAATTCCTTCATAAAAACCATTTTGCTGTAAAGAAATGAAAGCATTCAGCTATTTAGCATGCTCTTTACACATCATTATTAAAAACACAAAGAAAAGCTCAATTCTTACGTAAAATTGTAAATTATTACTGTGTTGTAGAAACAGAGCGCTTGTATTAATGCAACTCCAAATACTAACAGAAACGATAGAGAACATTAAGAGTATAGAAATACTAGTAATTATTAAAAAACGCACCATCACTGTATACCCATCATAGAGACAGAGGGAAGGGGGAAGGGGAGAAGAGATGGTTACCAGCATTTCAGACATGCTCACTTCCTAGTCCTTTGCCCTAGATCCTGAATATCTCCTATTCACAGCCCATCCTGCTATCACTTTGAAATTATCTAACACACACACAAAAAGGAACAAATAAACAAAAAAATATGTATTAGCTATCTGAGCAATGATAGGATTAAGAGACAAGAATACTGGATTCTATCCTTGGTTTATTTTAATTTGAGAGTCCATCTCTTTCCCAGTTTTTCCTTGTGCAAAACTCTATTGCATATTCAGTATCATAAAGCACTGCATAAAACGGCAATTTATGAGAACGCACTGTACTCTAACACTGTATTTGAGACAACTATCTCAGACAATGGTCTCTCAAAGTAAAACCCCTTACAAACAAGAAATGCAGGTATTTTTCAAGTGAATAAAACTCTCAACCTCTAGCTTTACAGTCTTAGCTAGAGAAAGGAAGTAAAAGCAGAGAGAAAACAAATCTGCACATCAATGCAGCTGGGTAAGAACATTCCAGAAAAACATCACAGACATTTTGTTTCTTTCTGCACTCATCCTTTCAATAAGTAGCCTGTGAAGTTTACAGTTACACTACCAAAATCTGTGTGCAATAACACAGCCACTTTTGTATGTTTATAGCAAATCTTTCCCTGCCCAGCATTCAATTCAACCAAAAACTAGCTTCAGCACTTTGCACAGCAGCTCTCATTTCAAACTTATATACTGCATGTAAAATTACTCTAATTACAGCAAAATATAATTGATTCTTAAAATTCAGCATCTCTGGGGAGAACATATAAATGTGATCCTGACTGAGAGTAAGTCTATGGTGCGTACAACTCAAATACTTTCCCACCACCCATACAACCAGCAGCACATTCGAGTCAAAAAGCTAAACTTCCGATGAAATTTGAGCATTTGCAATCCATTTTCAGGTCAAGTCACTAACTGACAAGGGTATTCATTCATTACATCAAGGTGCAAACACATCACCGATGTGTGTTCAGAAATTATTTGCATCAGATTGCCACTGGGCAGCATATATAAATACTCATTTAATTGTACCTTTGCTTAGAAACATAATTCATGTAAGACTACAGTTTGAATAACAAGATAAGAGATTTGCTTGTAGGTGTCCTGTGGTACAAGCAGAGAAGTGAAAAAAAAAAACCACCAAATTGTTAGAGGTTGATACCTGTAACTACTAACAATAATTCACAGTTTCACAAATTAAGGCTTTCAAAAGTTTCACACACCAAAACTTCAGACAACCAAGCAGGATGGTTCACCAGAAGCTTACAGCCCTGCTATACAGCATCAAATGATCCTGGACAGGGAGACCTCTACAAAGAAAACCAAGGCCAGCAGTGAGATCTTGTAATAAAATTCACCCATTCTTGCATTCAAATGATTTTTCTCCAAGAACTTGAAGAATTTCTCCTTATAGAAGCACTTTGGTTAGCAGAACAGGTTATTACTTGGCCATTCTTGTGTTCTTTCTTACAGCAACGTGGTTCATTGGGTGAAGTGGCTCTTTGGTTCACCTGCTCTCCCTTGTGCTCCTGCTTCACAGCACACAAAAAAAATCCTTGCGTTGGGCTGCATACTTCACCAATGTTTTGCTAAAAGGAATGCGTAGTTGTCTTCAGAGCCTAAACACATGGCTTTATCAGGGTCTTCAGTAGTCCAACAGGCCCTCAATCTTCAGCAATGTGCCTTTTGGACACCAAGAGAACAGCTCAAAGCTCATCACACCTTCCACTGTCTTTCTCAATGTTTACATACTGGTTTCAGTCAAATACAATCACACAGATGTCCTGCTTCTGGTCTGATTTTAACAATGTCAAACACACATACTTCAGATGTCACAAACAATGCATTTAGTCTTTACATTAAAAACAAGATCACTGCTATTTTCTTTCATAGGCTTAAATAAAGTTGCACATCATTCAGCCTCTCAACCTGGAACATGACAAAACCATATTCAGATGAATTTAAATCTGAAATTTAAAATGGAAAAAACATTATTCTGGGAGATGGCAAATATATATTTGAAATACAATTTGGCTATATATATATATACACACACACACCCCTATCCACTGTGTAATATTTAAGATGCTTCCCCCATGTTTGCATATCTTAAGGGAACAAATTTAAAAATGTAAGACAAGTAGGAATAGCATGCAGTTTCTGGAAGTCACAAGTCACTTACACAATTAAGAGAATGATCATCAGAAAGCATTACATTGCTCATACATGCTCATAAAGCAAGACTCTACTTTTTACAATACACTGTTCTATGTGCCATCTTTCTCAGAAAGCCTGTTTTAGAAATATTCCTGGGGAATGCAGTATTTTTCCTCTGTTGCCTCCGTTCCGTTGCTTCCCACTTGTTTTTAATTTCTCTGACGCTCCAGACACAGCTCTAAAAAGAGCTGATAGTGTACTGGTCTTAAGCACTGTTCTGCACCAAGCAAAACAAAGCTATGGCTCCACAAAAGGGTTTGATGTTATACTAGTCTAAAAGCAGTTTGTTTTCTGAACACAACAGCAACTTCTCATATTTTTGTGACAAAGAACAAACACTGTTCCCATTAGAATTTTCCTGCTAGTCCATATAGATTCTCTAAATGAAGAGCTGAACACTGACCTATACGAATTCCTTCTTGCTCTCACACTTCACATTTCCAAAATTTTCAACCACTTACATTCACATATTAACAAAAGATTTCACACTGGTCAGTATCATCTAGGGAAGAAAGAGAAAAAGCAAATTCACACCAGAAAGCCAGACAAAGAAGAATCTTCATTTGCATCTAGGCAACATAATGTTCCTTTCTGGATAGTGTTGGAACAGCATGTACACTGTCCAGCTATCAATCTTACTTCCAACAGCATTGTCCTCTTTATCTCTGTATTGCAGCAACCTATAAAAATGCTAACATTTCTAAATATTTAGAATACCTAATGAAGTGAAATTCACATGGCTATATAATTATGACATTAGAAGGTATATTAGCACACAAATGGGAAACATGGAACATTCAATACTTCATTTCTTACAAGAGCTGCTTTTCAAAATCCTTTACTTCACCTTAGAGGCACTGATTTACAACATGACTTAAGCTCTTAGAGTGCCCAAGTTGCTTTTAAAACCAGACATTGGGCTCCAGAATGAGAAGTGTGATTTTGGGAACATTATTCTTGGTGTACATATTAGGCAACCGATCAGAAGTTTCCCCAAAAAAAACTATAATTACATTTCTAGTGAAGCCACTATACTGTCAGAAATCACCAACCATAACGCACTATTTTTAAACCACTAGTTTAAGCCAATGGCTTAAACCTTCCTTGAAACTAGAGACCTCAACACTAAATTAAGCTCATGCTTCAAACCAGGTTCATTATAGCAACGGAGGAAAAACTTTTGCAGACTTCCAGCTCACTGAAATATGCAATATAAGAAAAACCCCACAGAAAAAACAAACCAAACAATTTATTTCCACCTTTACCTGGAAACTAGTTAGACAGATATGGATTCACAGTAAACATGCGACCTCTCTCCCAAAGACCCTTGTATGTAGTAGAACAGCCACAGTTTGTACAAAAAAACCAACCCAAACCCAAAACCAAGTAACTTTGAATATCAGTTTTCATTATTGATCTTAAATTTGAACGACAAAAGAATTTTTCTTTAAGCCCAAACAGTGGGAACTAGCATGAAGAAAATCTGTATTTAGAAGTGCTTTTTGAAGATCTGCGTATGAGGAGACTGAATAGCAGAAGACCACAAAAAAGTCACAAGGGGTGTTTCCTACCACATTTTTGTTAGGAAACAGACTTATTCAGTCGGTATGAAGTTCAGCCTGGCACTGGGTCTTGTCACACAGATTTCTTTATCAGGATCAAAGGCAGGTAGCAAGCACAACTGTGTAACAGTCAGCCCCCAGCACATGAAAGAAAGGTAACGAGCCAACAGTTGAAACGCAATGGATTCCAGGAAATAGCTCATTTACACATTCAATACTGCAATTCCTGTTGGCCGTCATCTTTATTATGTACTTTTAAAAATCACTTATTTTATTGTTATACTAAAAAACTGCAACAAATAGTAATGCTGCTTTCAAGCTCTATATATATTTGCAGATTTCCCAGTGTGTATGCTCCTCACCTCCCTATCGCCTTTCCGTCAGGATAGTCTTTAGCTGTCTTTGCTGACTAAAGGTATTTCACTCATCAGAATGATCTAGCTAGATGACTAATACAATATTTCTCCATTACTTTCACCTGAGCAGCTACAATAGTATTAGTGAGGAATAGAGTACTTCTGTAGATTTGCATACTAACTACATAATAGAAGCTTACTGCTGTACCCAGAACAGCTCAACTGTATTTAGAGAACCTTGACTTGAAAGAGCATGAACAAGAGCGATCAGGGATTGCATCCGAGTACCACATAATCCAGACTGTCAGCCCATCTCCCACATCGTTGAAGACACTGTTGCAAGCATGATAGGTTTTTGGTTAAAAAAGAAAAGAAAAAAGCATTGCTTAAAAAATAATTTTTCAAATGAAATATAACAACACATTTTTTCCCTGAAAATAACTGTCTTGAAAAGAATATTCATGCATCTTACCATCCATTCAGATATAATTACATCCACTTTTTCCATAGGCAGATCTACTTCCTCGATTCTTCCTTTGACTAATGTAACGATATTTTCAAGTTTATTTAATCTGCAAGTCACAACATAAACAAATTAGTTTATACTTCCAATTTATGCTGTCAAGAGAGATATACTGATGTCTATATTTTGCATTTCTCCCCCCAATAACTTTTTTTTTTTAAACTAATCAAGAAAGCACTAAAACGTAACATTCCTTCTCTCAGTTATATTTCAGAGGGAATGTTTCCAAGTAGCCAAAAATTGCAGTAGATTAAGCGGCAGGCAAAAATGGAAGACAGTAGATCTGTACACCTCCAACGTGCTGTGCATGCAAACATGGAAGCTTCAGAAACAGGAAAACAGAGAAGAGGACAATTTAAAATGATGCTCCTTTTTAGAGTTGCTTATTCCCAGTTCTCCTTCTCTGACCCCTGAAGCGTAAGTCTATAGTGATTAGAGCCTACTCATCACACTAGGATAGCAATGGAAATTAACTTCCTTACAAAGCTGTTTTGCACGACTTGTTTTTTTATTTAACAAAACCAGCTGCAAAGTCACCAAGAACAAACGTTCCCTCTAGATCAGTATTACAGTTATTCCACAATAAAGGCATCCTTCCCACTGTGATTTGGCCAAAATCATCTGCAATGTTTAGAAACTGCAGTAGCCAGGTATTACTTCACATGTAAGCAATGGTATGACCAACCTGTATGAGGAGGAAGGTACTGTGATGTGACTACAGTTTTTGACACAAAGACTGCATGACAATGAAATTACTAAATACGTAAACACTTGAAATTTACTATTTTTCTTCTTGGTAAACCATATTAGTCTTTCTTGCACATACCATTATTACGATAGCTATTCTTATAGCGGGCAGTTCTTATCTCTGCCCCTTCCCTCCCTATCCTGGATATCTTACTCCTACATTCTGTCTGGCTTTTAACACAGACCAGTAATCACATTATAAATTCAATCTAAAAGACAATGGGAGAATGACCAGAATGAAGGGAGGGAAAGGAAAGGGTCAAAGGGTTACTCGAACATGTGGGTTGTTGGAAAGACCAATTAAATATGCTACACTCGATAGTCTTCTGTTAGAAGACTAGCAGTTCATGACTAATATCGTATTTAATGCTGTAAACAGAAGTAAAACCAGAAGTTTGAAGTGAGAAATAAAATGCTAAAGAGCTATCACCCACAACAATATTTTAAGGACAAAAAGAGATTCAAGGATAACTTCCCAAATGACCACATACAAGGACATGATTTAAAACAAAAGAGAGAAAAGACTAATTTATTACATACTTGTTCTCAATTGTAAGGTATGAAAAAAAACTAAACAAAAGTAGTTCACACATTGTAGGAAAAACCGCTAAGATGCTATTTAGGAAGTATACTTCAACTTTCTATACTAGGATAACAGTGACGAACAACAAAAATCAAGTCGTTCACTGCACTAGAAATTTTATGGGCAGCTAGTCACAGTAAGAAAAAGAAGGCAAGCATTTAGTTAAAATTAAGTTTACTACGTAACCCTGGGAAAGAATCATGCCACTCAGGTCACTTTTCCCAGTTTACTTACACACATAGGTTGCACTGTTTCTAGTAATTAGTATGCTAGAAATGAACCTGAATTCTGGGAGGGACAAAAGCTCTTGAGCACATACTTGAATCACAGGTGGGAGCACACTGCAGTAGCCATTTTCAAGCTACACAGGGTTGTTTAGTATTCTAGTAAAAATTTGTTACTCCATTACAACTTTGTCAGCTTTATTCCTTTAGGAAAAGTAGGTTTAACACAACACATATAAATTGTTCTGATGTGAACTGAAGACTAATGCGAATTGAACCTTTTATAGCAGAAGGTATCTATAAATGTGTAACCTTACTGATGGTTCACTGTGTACTTCAAGAGGCAATTCATCACACTTAAGAGTTTAAGAGTTCTGACTTGTTGTTTTTCTTAAAGGTCTGCCCTTCTCCTCACCAAAGGTAATACATGTTGGCTGATACTCCTATCTTCCTCTAAGTATAAATAACACATAAAGGACTTTTTGTGCACTTGTTGAAAGATACAAACAATCCTAAGTTTGTCATCTAGTACATTAGAAATAAAACACTATTTCACATTTGTAACCGTTCTGAAGATGTCAAGGACTCCTTGGAAAAGTTCTCTTTATGCCACAAGAACTTGTGCTCTAAAAGCATTTTAGTCAAAGTTGCATCTAATGCTTAACATGGCACTTTCCTTGAACAGGCATTTATTTAATAGAATAATTTTACAGTATCCAAGTGTGCAGTGGTACATCTCCAATGTGTGAAATGGTATCTAACCTAAATATTCTGCCTAGACAGCCTTATTTCTATATGACTTAAGCTGGCATAAAAACTGTCACTCCCAAATTCCTCAGTATCTACCTAGACTTTCTTTTCCACAGTTGCTCTTACAAAAACAACCAAAATGAAAACACCTACATGCCTCAGCTATCAACAGTGCACATTTACACCTACATTTCTCCTACCTCATGCTAGGAAATCCTTTTTAAGTCTTCAGATGCCATTGCTTCATTTTTACTTATACTCACAGCCTCCCTTAATATCCTCTACAGGTAAAACAGTGAAATGTGGAGTGGATAAATGAACCATCAGATGGCTGGAAAGCTGTTTAGCCCATGAGGTTCAAGAGGTGAGAGAAGGAATACAAAGTCTAACTGGTAGACAGGTAACAGAGCTGTCCCTCAGGGTTCAATGCTAGTTCTGATACTAATTAACACCTTTATTAGAGACCTAATGGGACAGAATGCACCTTCAGCAAGTCTGTGGATAATGCTGAATTAGGGGGGAGTTGATATGCTAGAGGATAGGGCTGCTATTTAGATGGACCTCAGATTGTAGATGTGGGCTGACAGGAACCTCAGCGATCCAGCAAAGGTGAAGACCTGCACCTTGGCTGGAATAACCCCACGAAACAGTACAGAATGGTTCCTGCTGGTCAGAAACCAGCTCTGCTTGCTGCTCCCCACTCTGCCCTGACGAGGGACCTGGTGAACAAGTCCAACGTAAGTCAGCAGTGTGCCCTTGTAGCTAAAGTGGCCAACTGCCTACTGTGTTGTATATGCAAGAAGGTAGCAGCAGGTCAAGGAAAAGTAGTCCTTCCCCTCAATTTGATGCTTGCAAAACTGCATCTGGAGTACAGTGTCCAGCTGTGGTTTCCCCAGTACAAGAAAGACATTGAAATACCAGAGCGCCCAGTGAAGGGGACACCAGGATAACGGGAGGCTGGAGCACATGGCATACAGGGAGAAGCTGAGAGAACTGGGTTTGTTCAGCCTTAAGAAGGGATGGTTAAGGGACGGGTTTCTGATGTTTGCCTCTGTCTAGCAGAAGAGTGAAGAGAAGACAGAGCCGAGATCTTCTCTTATCACAGGGACCGGATGACAGGCAACAGACACAAACTGAAACAACACAAGTTACCATTTGGTATTTCAAAAGTAAGAGTGAGGCTAGCCAAACAAGACATATCTTCCAGAGAAGTTCGGACAGGAGCATCAATGTTCGAAAGTCAACTAGCCGAGGTCTGAGCAACATATTGGAGCTCGGCCTGCTCTGACAGGAGGACTGGCCCAGACGCGCTCCCCACACTCCCCCGGCGTCCCTGCCACCCTGTACTATTCCATGACGGTTTACGTGGCATGCAATATCTTTGTAGCTCTCCTGGAAACAACTTCTCTCAGTGACTCTGCACACTGTGTGCATGCCCTTAAAACAGGTGTGGTTTTGGTTTGGTTTTTTTTTTTTTGGTTGGTTGGTTTGCCTTCCCTCCCCCCTCTGCAAAACTATAGCAAAATATTACAGTGCAATGGTAATCACTTTCCAACTATGATGAAGATCAGAGGTCAGCAGGTTTCTAAAGGAACAAAACACAGGGTAATAGACATTTACTATTCTCAGAGAGTCCCTTAAATATACCAATGTACAGAGAATCTAACTAGAGAAAGGTTTTCCGCAGTTAAAGCTAAAATACTACGTAATGATAGAATCCATTTACCAAAGAAAGCTACACTACACATCTCCTTTTTATATGCTAAAATTCATAAACATTAACTAATGCATGACAAGCTTTTGTTTAAAAACATCACCATTCCAACGTGATCTAAAACATATATACATTTAGATGAGCCCAGTAAAAGTTGTTTCATTTTCAAGAACATAAAAAATAAATTTTCTATAGAAATAAAATTTCTATATCTATAGTTCTAATTTATACACTTTTATAAAGTACTTTCTATAAAATTAATTTTCTATGCCATAGAAAATTAAATTATAGAAATTATATCATTATTTAAAATTCCTATATAAAATAGAAAATTAAACACATTTAAACAACTTTTACAGGGTTTATCTAAATCAGAACTGTTTCTTTAACTCAAAGTAGTGCAGCCAGGAAAAGTTTTTCATACCCTCTTGGAACATGTCTTAACTTTCATGTTTGTTCTCTAAAAACTTACAATTTTATCAGAAGCAATATTTAAAGTGTAAGAATGGAAAACGGACTGTCAGCAGTCATTTGGAGCCTCTGCAGCAAGGCAGCACCAGCCCTATGTTAATATTAGGAGGAAAGTCTGCAAAACATCCTGCCTTAATTACAGCCCTGTTTTAATTACCTCTACCAGAGGGGCAAACAACTTTACTGCACATCAAAACCTGTGTTAATTCTTCGGACAAAGGAGGACTTCAATAAAACACATCCTGAATGATAGGTGATCACTAACTAGTAACAGCATTTTAATAACTTTTTACAGCAATATTTACTATACTTTTCTTGGAACTTTTCCTACCTAATGATGTCCATGGCCTGATAGACAATTTCAGATTGGTCGACTCCGATCACTTTCTTTGCACCCGCTTTGGCAGCAAACATGGAGAGTATTCCAGTTCCACAGCCAACATCCAAAACCACCTGAAACAAATAAACAGAGGTAAAAATAAACACCTTACTTCCCTTGCTATGATTTTTCTACACATCTTTCGATTCTAACAGAAGGAACAAATGGTAGCATCAAGTCTTACTGTTACATTCAGAGATACCCAAATCAAACTGCAATTCAAACTCCACATCCTCCACTACCTTTGCCAGCTAGGCAAAGAAGCAGACTAGCTCCAGCTGCAGATCAAGGCAGTCACATGGGAAACAATCACAAGCAATTATTTAGGTAACAAGTAAAAAGTTACAGGAATAGGAAAAACAGGAAACCTCTAGCCTGAGCAATTTTAGTCAGTGATTCACTAACAATTGAATTTAGCACTGGCACTGAAAAAAACTATTCTAACTGCAGTTTCCCATTAAGAGTCTATTCAGAAACTTTATTTATGAATCCTCTGCTAATCCTCTTTTGAGGATTTATTTAGAAATCCTCAAAACAGCTATGGCTCAAGAGGACTAAATTTAAAAATGGTAAATGGCACAGTTTTAACACCTGGAAATGTTTTCTGCCTAACATTATTCATAATCAAAATAGGAGCAAAAAAATCCAGGAAGATGGGATCCCTAAGTTTTCACAAAAGAAGAATAAACTTCACCACTACACTTGAATGTAGTACACTCCACAAGTCTCATACTAATGCTTGGTTTTGACATCTCACATTAGCTACTGCAGGAAGACTGAAAAGTTTAAAAAATGTAAGCAACTAAGAAAATACTACCAAATATGTTAATAAGTAAAGTTGAGCTGCCAGCAGTGTTGAACTTCATAAAGCAGAGATTTTACCAAGTAGCAGCGTTCAGACCTCAGTATCATAAATAGTATATTTCTTCTAAACTGCTGGAACAGGTAGCTTAAAAACTAAAACTTTTAATCTTGAATGCGTTACAATAGATTTTTAAGCTATGAGTTTCACATTTGATATTTCCACAGAAACACAGAATTGTTGAGGTTGAAAGTGACCCCTGGAGATCACTCAGTTCAACCCC
>NW_009621105.1:0-1824 GCF_000690535.1 Cariama cristata | reverse complement strand
GAGGAGAGACGCGGTGGCAGGAAGGCGCCGTTGGGTCTCTTCACTGATCGGCCGGGCTTCGCAAAAGGCGTCCAGGGGCAAGTGAGTCAGCAGAAATTTTCCCCAAAGCCAACATTACCAAACCGGGAGAAAAACCAAGATTGGTGCCAAAACCCTCCTCAAGCGGATCCACCAGCTCGGCAAGACTGTAGCAATATCCCGACACGTGCGCGCCTCTTTTTACATCCTCTCCGCCAGCCGTAGGTTCCCAGGAAGCCAATTACTGATCCCAGCGTCGCCTCCCTACGATGGATCCTCTTGTCAGATCACGGACTGTCTGCCATGGTGCTAGAGCAGCATCAGCAGACGACAGGACTCATCGCTCGTGGTTTCCTGAGCTGCCTCAATCCCAATGGGGTTGAAACCCAGAAGCTGTCAAACAGCCGAGTGGCTACTTGACATGCAAAGCCTGACAGCTCCTCTTCTGTTTGCTTGCAAAAGGCCAAGGCTAAGATCCAGGGGGGTGATTTTCCTCTATTGTTTTTCTTTCTAATCTGCAAGGAATTGAAACAGAATAATAAGAGATGACGACTAATAACATGTTAAATCATAAAGTTGATCAATAGTGGATGTTTGTGATTAATTTTTCATTTCAACTGCTGTTCGACATTAGGAAAATCAACTGCTGCTGTAATTTTGGAGTTCCTGAGAAATCATAACTTGCAGTGCTAAGCCTAAATCTTCATGTATATGCTTATACTAGATTACATTTTTATGGTATAATCTATACGTAAATGACTTCTCTTCAGAAAACTTTCAAATATTTTAGTAGCATATTTTATTATTACAAGGACGATGTTAAAAAGAAAAGGTGCGGTTTCCCCAGAAATTTTGCAGTTTGTTTTATTGTCATTTATTTGGGGAAATACCAGCACCTCTGAAGCTATAAGGTTCAATTCAGGCAGACGATCCTACCAAGCCCCGTTCTAGTGCTTTCCAATACAGCTCAAAAACACATAAAGTGGACTGAGCTCCCAGCAGGAACTGGCAGGCTTCACCGTACGCGGCACACCTACCGGTTTATTTTCATGGGGCGAGGAAGAATTGCAATGGTTTCTTAGAAGGCTTTTTGAAAATTTCAAACCACGTTTTTCTCTGCCACCTGGTTTCTTTTGCTGCTGATATTCTCTGTTATGGCAGGGAAAATCCAATTCAAGCGAGCTCTGATGTTGACATGAGACACAATGCAGATCAGCTAATCCCAGGTGTTAGTCCTCTGAAACGGGTTGCAGCATTTTATGTATATTTACTCAGCTGCCCTTATTTAAAAGGACAACTCCTCATTTTAAAAATAATATACGTGCCACAGTTCACTCTCTTCCTCTGAAGAGGTCTCTGCATTCAAAGCATTTCAGCAGAGAGGCTCCCCTCTCTCTTTTTCTCCCCCAAGCTGCTCTCTCTTTTCTGGAAGGTGTGTATTAGCAGATCTCTCCTGATGGAGGAGAGGATCTCTGACACCTCCCCTTCACCTCCCTCCCATTTCTTAGCCAGCAGCACTCAGGCAGGCACAATATCATGGCCATTCAAGGGTGTCGGCGAGGCCTTTGGTGGGCGTGGGGGGGGGGGGGTGGTGTCTGTGGATGGGGAGAGGGGGCAGAGACAAGCTGCCAGGGTGAAACCTGCTTTAAAACAGGCACGCACCTCAGCTGCCTGCACCTGACACGTTCAGAGCTGCGAAGTCACCTCCTACTCTCTCTTTATATTTAATTTCATTCCTTTAAATGCCAACACGGTTATTTTTATTATTCGTCACACGCGAGCTGGGCAAGAGCAGCAAAAGGGAGG
>NW_009621104.1:0-276 GCF_000690535.1 Cariama cristata | reverse complement strand
TATTCTATGCTAGAGATTACCCTGGAGGCAGCACACCAATGTTTGAGGGATGGTGTGCTAGTGAGGTCCTTCAGTCTGCTCCACAGTGTGCTGAGTTCACTGGAGCACATTTGCAATGTCTTTATACTGATGCGCGCAGCATGAGGAATAAACAAGAGGAACTAGAGGCTTTGACCCAGTCCCAGAGCTGCCGCATCATAGACATAAGCGAAACCTGATGGGATGAGTCCTGTCACTGGTGTGCCATTGATGGATGGTTACAGGCTCTTCAGGAGG
>NW_009621103.1:637-7621 GCF_000690535.1 Cariama cristata | reverse complement strand
AAAAGAGGTCCATGGCGGAGAGACGCATAAGGAAGGAATTTGGGGGATAAACTAGAGAGAGGCGATAGGAAGAGTGTGCGGAGCATGAATAGTGGGGGAGGGTAGAAGATACAGGGTGAGAGAAGAAAATGACATGAACAGAAGGAAGGGAGCTGCAAATAGAAGGGGATGTGGAAACAGCAGAGAGAGACAGATTGCAAGAGCAGTGGAAGTAGAGGAGACCTAGAGGGACAGAATATAATAAGAACACTTAAAATGAGAGGAAATGAGGGGAGAGGAGAGGGAGAGAAGAGAGAGAGGAGAGAGGAGAGATTTATAGTCTCCCGGAGAAGGAAGACGAAAACCCTGTATGTTTTTCTCCTTAGCTTTCAAAGGTTTTGTGAAAGCAGAGTGAAGAGTTGTCATCCTCATTTTAAAAAGGAGGAACTAAGGTGCAGAGACCGAGAGAGGCAGTGAATGAGTGAGACGGTAGA
Source organism: Cariama cristata (assembly GCF_000690535.1). Lineage (NCBI taxonomy): Eukaryota > Metazoa > Chordata > Aves > Cariamiformes > Cariamidae > Cariama > Cariama cristata. The sequence goes on along the minus strand of NW_009621103.1, from coordinate 7,148 downwards.
AAGGAGCTTAGCTCCCTATTTAGAGCCTTCCCTCAAAGATACAGGTGAAGAATAGTCTTGACTTTCTTCTCCTGAGCACACCAGAGAGCCCACTACCCAAAGACAGTAGGAAGAGGGCCTGTGAGAACAAGAGATAACCCAAAGTAACATAGGAAAAAGAGTGGCACCTGGTCTTTTTCACCAGCACCGAAGCCTCTGGAGATCTGGATTTAGAGGTATTCAGAGTAAATTAACCTAGAACGCACCAAAGCAAGCACTGTCAGAGTGCTTACGTGGAGAATTACCCACAGGGAGATGGAGCAGTGTGGGTTCAGGTACTTGCCAACCCTACCAACTTACAGCCAGCTCCAAGGAAAACCGAAGTGGGGTGCACGGGAGGCTGTGTGATGGGGGCTCTGCTCCTGCAACGCTCACTAACATCTTTCATTTGCAGCTTTTTTTTTTTTAGGCATCTAATATTTATGCAGTTTAATTTGTACGACCTTTATGTTTCAACTGCCACTATGGAAAACAGGTTTTTTGCGCATACAAACAAACACCAAGCCCCCAATGCCATGTATGCCCGAGCCAAATATAGTTTGTAAGAGCCTTAAATAAACCAAATACCTGGTGTCTGCTTGCAGTCCTGTACACACATGGGCAAACAGAGCTTCCCAGTTACTCACGGCACACAGGAACCCAAAGGATCTGGTATTTTCCTAACCTCAGACAAGACTACTTTATGGCTGCTAGTGCAGGAATTGTCTAGGTCTCCCTCATCAATGAGCGACGAAGGCCTCTCTGCTATAAACTGATGTTAATGGCAGGTTGTGTACCTTGTTTGTTTATTGCCGAGGAGGAATGTTTGTCGTGGCTGTCAAGTTTATAAAAATATTTCCGTGACTTCAGACAGCTTGGCATTTTTACATGCAGCTGAGAGAGTGGGTGAATGTACAGATGAAAAATTGAAGAAACTTTATTAAGGGAGGAAAGAGAGTATCTCCCAGCATCACCAAGACAGCTTAGAAAGGCCAAGGAGGTCAGAGACATTTCTGAATAAAATGCATTTTTTTTCCCCCGGGGATTTCTGAAGAGCTGGCAATAATTAAGCATTACAACACCTTTCTGGAGTAGATAAGTCAGCTGAGGCCATCTGAGGTTAAAGGACTTGCCCGTGATCACACACAGCACATCAGTGGCAGAGAGGAGAATTAAACCCAACAGGCTTAGCTTCCATTACCCACATCCTACACACCTGGCTGACGTCCAGATCAAAGGACACGAGCTGTGCCGACCATGGACCTGACTGTCAAGCACAGGCCCTCCAAGACAGTATAGCAATCGGGTGAAAAGCTGAGCGGCAGGCACCCACCCTAACTTAAAGATGGTAATTGTGAAAACAAGTGACAGAAGGCTGGGAAGCAGCGCCTAGCTACGAACCGTGGTGCCAAGTGGATTAAATATACATCGATAGATTCAATTACAAAGAGCAGCATGCAAAATGGAACTGACTGCAGTCAAGGACCCAGGATGGCAAGAAATAACCCCAAAATATAATCATGGTTTTCAGTAGGAAGAAATCTGTGCTTCCAGACCTCATGGAGAAGGTGCGGCCTTCAGTCTCCAGGGGGACTGTCCCAGGCCACCCCAGGCAGTGGGCGGACACTGACATCCAAGCCCCAAGGGCTAGTGAGTAGCCTGCAGGACTCAGGTTTAGCGGGCTGAGAGAGATCCGTATCACTTAATGCCAAGCAGCCCTTTGTTATCGCTGTCACCAGAGAAGCCGGAGAGTGAAGTGGCGGAGAAAGTGAGCTATTCCCCCGTCCCCCCCGGGTCGTCCCTGCCTCGCCAGGGCAGGGCTGAGACGTACCTGCTGAGTGAGCAGGAGGAACCCCGTTCCACACTTTGGGGGTCTGCACTGCCCTGGGCTGGAATATCCAAGGACACCCTCACTGGTGTCAATATTCAACCCTGCATCCATCTGTGCCTAAATGCATGTTCTGTTTTGGGGGGCCCTGAAAGTACCAGATTTGGCAGAAGGCAAGGCCAGATCCTAACACCACTGACCAACTCAATGGTTCAACACTCCTCGTCTGCAGCAGGAACAGAAGCTCACCTCTTCGCTCTCCTTCTTCACCCATGCATTTCAAAGAGTTATGAAATTCAAAGAGGATTTCAAAGAGTTACAAAATGATCATTGCAACCCCCCACCCAACTTCATCCTGCGCTTACCACAACACATGTACTCTGCCGATCACTAGTATTGATTTAATTTCCTCCTTCTTGGAGCAAAAATAGCAAGGATAATTATTCAGCACTCCATACACACAACTGCCACCTGAAAAATGCAGGTGAACACAGCTAAATGGAAAGGGAAGTACAATCTCAGGCCATTTCTTGTACCTGGAGAACTAGACCAGCAGTATTTTGCATGCAAGATTACAGGTCTGTGTGCAGTTGCATTTTCACATTCCATTACTGCAATTGCACACAGCCAGTTACGTGCCTCAGCAGCAGCTTACAAAAGCAATTGCTGCTAAACATACAAAATCCAGCCCCCAGATGCACACGCACAAGACGAAAAAACTGGTCCTCATTTTTCTGTCACAGAAAAAACATGTATTTGCTAGCTGCCTGCCCCCTGCGCAAATACCACACCAGCCAATTTCCTTGCACATTTATTTGTATGTTGATGCACACATTCATTCAAGCCTTGCAATAACCTAAAATGTATACAGCATTTTGCAATTAGAAGCATTCCAAAAATGCAAAAAAGGCCCCAGCTTTTGCATAAAAAATTCTTCTCCCAGCAAGCAACTGTAACCACCTCTCCAGCTAGAATGTACTGTCTGTTTAAGGCTCCAGAAAAACAGAGCGCTAACCCTTTAAGACAGTAAGAGATGAATACTTTTTTTCATTTAAACTATAGGGGAGTTTTACCTAGATAGACTGCAATTTCCTGAGCTCGAGTCTGGCAAAGTGCCCAGGGCTAAGACCACCACCCCCTCTTCTTTTGGCAAAAATTACCACGGCGTCTTTAATAGTCAGAAGTAGTTTTTAGGGTTTTGTTTTTACAAAAGATGTTGAGACAAAACTCAGTTGTAAGCAAGCCCGGGGACTGCAGAACTTCTTCCAAGAACTAAAGTGATGAGCGACGTCCTAAGCGTACTATCCCCAAATACCCTACCGAGGGATGGTTCAGTACTGAGTCAGAGGGAAGCGGACTGAATCACAAATAGCCATTCCTGCAAACTGCTCTCCCCCCCACACCCCCAAGTTTACAATCCGAGCAGTGACCAGGTTGCGGTTAGCTCGGGAAAGCTGATGAGATCACAGTCTGGGGAGATACCGCCTCAAGTTTTTGTTAATCGGCTCCTTGTTTTGCATGGAGACATGGACAGCAGTTGTTATACCAGGTTTACCATATGTTTATAATATTGTTGTTATGGGAATACATGTACAGTCCATGTCACTGGCAAGTTGCGCTGTTTTCTGCTGGAAGGACAAAACAGAATTCACTGTCCAACAGAGCGTCGAGTGTGCGCATAGTTTTAGCAAAATTTATCGTAGCATGAGTCACGCTCAGTGCAAAACCGCACACTTTGTTCGTGCGATGGTCTGTGAGCCCACCGTAGTGTCTGCACAGGAGCACGGAGCACTTCACACCCGTACACAAGCAACTCAGTGTGCTGCTCCTTCCCTGCGAGGTGGGCAAGCATCACCCCCATTTTACAGATTTCAGCAGAAGATCAATCCCAGCTTTAAAGCAGTTTGCTTAAGGCTGCCCGTCAAATCAGTGTCAAGATCTCCAGTTCTACAAGATCTCCACATCTGAGACATCTGTGTCCGAGACCGCCATTTCTCAAACGGGACAAGTGAAGGACAAAGCAGGGGTGATGTTAACTCAAACAGTTAGATACATCACTCCACATCACATAGCAAAAATATTTCCTTCCCCACGTGTCCCAAAATGCTGTTTAGGGCAATGAGTTTGCTTACAGGACTTACAGGAATAATGCGTTTGTGTGTGCATCAAAACTACGATGCCCAAGATGACTGCACCCTTAGGAATAGGGCAGGGTGCATCCGTGGTGCTTGCATCTCCAGTGGGTAGGAGCAATGTTGGTGGCTCAAGCGGCTCTGCCACACAGAAGCAGCACCAAATAACTGCTGGGGAGAAACCTTCTTGTCCGACAGCCCCCCAAAGCCACAAATTCCAGGCTGGAGGAGTGAAATACTTTTTGTTTACTGCCAGCCCCACCAACTCCTGAGCCACCACTGAAGATCTCGGAGGCAAGAGCAGCTGACTGGAGCAACGCACAACCAGTTCAAAGGAAAACCAATTTACCCATTTAGTCTCCTTCTAGACATCAGCAAACAGCTTAAGAAATGGCCAACTCTCCTCCTCACCTCCCCCCCCCAACCCCCAGGCCCTGACACGTTGCCATTTTCCTCCATGCAGCTCGTCACATCCCATGCCACAGTTGAGGAGCGGCATGCAGGGTTTAATTGTGCACGCACTCTCCGGGGAAGGGCGGCATGGGATGCAACTGACTGTCCACAAAGGAGCGGAGGCAGGAGGGCAAGGCTGCTTATCAGCCTCGAGTCATACTTGCCGATCGGCACGTTGAGGATTTTAAAGCGCATAGCTGATCAGATCAGCAGCTTGTCCTAGAAGGAGAAAAGTGACATAAAATATGCACAAGCCTTCCTTCTGTCCTGACAGCAGGTTGAGTTTTCAGATGATGTGGAAACAGCAGCCTGCTCTCCTCCCCCCAACATGGTCTCCTCTCATGCCTTTGCTGCAGCGCTGCCGTCTTGTTTCCGACTCCGGAGACTCCGCTCCCTCCCCAGCCTTCATGCCTCCGAGGCTCAGGCTCTGGCCGGGGGGCTCCACACCACTGTTTTTATGCCCGCTCAGCCCTTGGCCTTTCTTCTCAGCATGCCAAGCAGGGGCTCATTAGTGTTCCCTGTTGTTAAGCTCTTGTGGCTCAAGCCCATCCAGCGCCAAGCTGGAACAGAAAAAGCATCAAATCCCCATCAAGAGGGGTGCAAAACTTCCCCGTGCCGTCAGCCCAGCCGGAATTCAAACAGGTGATCCCGGAGAGGAAAGGTGAAGCGTGCATGCGTGTGATCTGCGTGTGCGGGAGCAGCGTGCGAGCTCAGTCTGCAACGAGCAGGCGCTGCTTCAGCTTCTTCCCAAAGAGAGCAACTTTGAGTATGTTTGACCCGAGATCAGTCCTCTGCATGTGTATGTGCATAACATTTTTATGGCATCGCTTGTGCGTGCAATGTCTGTGGTATGTGTCTGCTCTGTCACGGGAATGCTGCCGTGAACAGAAAAGCTAAAACATGGCACATACTGGTTTTAAGTCTTAGCTGCCTCACATTGTAATTCGTGCTATTGCAAAGCTGGCTGTCAAATACTACTTCTACCAGGCTGATAGAATAAGCTATTATGTAAACTGAGGAAAACACAAGAATTGGGCCGCGTCTGTGCAGGAACCACGCTTACAACATGTGCACGTTGCCCCTCGGGAGGAAGAATGTGCTACACAAGCAGGTGTGTTTGCACAAACTTGCTGTTTCCATGCATGCAGAGGGACTGGGTGCATGGGAGCATTTATGATAAAGCTTTATTTCATTCCCACACTTATTTTCACAAGGGATGGATATTTTGTCCTTGCTGTTGCCAGATTCCAACTTAATTAACAGAAATTTACAAAGACATTTTAACAGAAGGTCTTCCTATCAGAGAACTCGCCTATGGAAAAGGCAAGCCACATGCGTTCTCCCCATCCCCTCAGCTGCAATCCTTGCTCGAGTCGCTATCATCCCTTGAGCGGGCTACAAAGATCTCTTCCCCCTACCAACTGCCCTGAACTCTGCCGAGTCAGAAAACTCAACCTCCCTTTTCTTCCATGCCAAAAAGTCCTGCTACATCACATTCAGCTTAACTACGCCCCATCCTTGCTCGTGTCCTGATTCACTTCAAAATTCCTCCTCATTTTAAATCCCTTCAAAGAGACAGTCCAAAGTCTTCCTTGGACATCCTTCCTCCCTGCTCCCCCAGCTGTCTACATCCTCTCTCCAAAGGTTTTCCACCCAGCATCAGAACTGTAGGTGCTGGAGCCACCTCCTCCTCCTCCTCCTCCCCAGGTCCAGCTGCCTGGAACAGGCATTTTTTCTCCCTACCTCATTGCCTGACAAGTCTCCTTTCAAACACGATCTGATCCTTCTCCCCCTCCTGTGACGATAAACCTCAGAATCTTTCTCCCTGCTTCTCACATACCTCCATCACTGGACTCTCTGACTGTAAAGCATGAGGGATAAAGGCATGGAAAATGTTACAGCAAATCATAGGGTTTTGCTTTGATTCTTTTTTTGCTTATTTATTTATTTTTTTGAAGGGAGGTAACAAGTCAGAGAGAAGCTGGCTGAGATTTCTGCCATACATTTTTTTGCAGCAGCAAGATCCTCCATCTTCCTTGCTGGATTGAATAGGGTCTCAGGACAATTTAGACTCCCTCCC
>NW_009621103.1:310-618 GCF_000690535.1 Cariama cristata | reverse complement strand
TTCAACACATGATGCTCTCCTCCCAGCCTTGACTGGGAAAGCACATATCCTCACTCTCTCCCCCTCTTTCGGCTCCTGCCTTGCATAGGTTGTGTCAGGACATTAGGGTGACGAACATTTGTGCAGCTCAGATTCTTGTAGGTTATTTTTTAACAAAACAACTAGAATCAATGAAGCCTGAATGATGGCAGATAACAAACTTAAAAGACCTCGCGAGGATGCACCTAGTGTACTGGGAGGCTTTCTACGTCTCATGCCAAAAGGAAAAAATAAGCCTCCAAATTTTAACCAAATCCAGTGCGGATGCT
>NW_009621103.1:0-225 GCF_000690535.1 Cariama cristata | reverse complement strand
TAACCAGCCACAAAACCTCCAGCAAGGAAGCAAGCTTCACATTGCTGCTCTCACGCCGAGCTAGATATTTACTTTTGTAAATACATCTCATTTAATCTCCCAACATCCAGGAGGGAAAAAACATCTCCCATCCCCGCGGCAGACTTTCCGGGGTCTGCCGGGCTCCGTAGGCAGAGGGATGGACGAGGAGTGACAAAAGACCCCGGCTTTCCACCCTCCCCCGGG
>NW_009621102.1:892-13733 GCF_000690535.1 Cariama cristata | reverse complement strand
GCCCAGCAAGGTAAGACAGCTGTTTGTTATTAATCAGGAGCAGGCGTGAAAGAGGGCTTTCTCTCATAACCATCCTGGCTGTCAGGAGGACAAAAGGTTGTCAGGAATATTGTGTGGAACCTACAGAAAATATCTCTCTTTTTTTTTTTAATTTCCCTACCTGCCCCTTTCCCACTTGCAAAGTGTTCCAATTTGGATGTTCACAAATTGGAGGTTCCTAGAATCAGTAGTTATAATGTAAAATATTTGCCATAATTTATGTGAAAAATTACTCTAGTTTGCCAGTCTAGAATAGCATGCAATGGTGGGTAGCCACAGTGAATTTTGACTGTAGGTTTTTTGGTTATAGATAAAATATGAGTGAGTAAATAAGTACTTTTTTTTAAACAGTGATTGCATTTGAAGGTTTGGTAACTGTGACTTTAGGGCCTGCACCTGAGAGTCCATGGCCTAAATATATTGTATTGCGACAGGCATTCCTATGGATGACCTGCGGTGGAATCTTAAATTGATCCCCTTGCTCTTGTCCTGAGAGGCCAGAAGGATTACCTGTACAGCCTCAGAGCCGGTGGAAAGAAAGTTCTTATGTTCCTGCTTTCCTGCTGCTTTTGCCTTGGCTTTAGGGCAATCTCTTTGTTATGTGATTAGCTTGAGAGAGGCTGTTTTCAGCTTGCCCCAAGGATTCCTTCCTACTAGTTATGGTAACTAACATAGGGAAACATAGGAGACTCTTATTCAGTTTATATTAGCTAGCTAACTTAAAATTAGAATTTTTGAAACGTCTTTCTCTTTGAACACAATAGCCATATGTGAAACACAGAAATAACTGAATGGTTGGAGGAGAGAAGCTAAGGAATTAATCATTCCAGCTTTGACAAAATATATACTTGAGTGAAATCTGGTCACACATAAGACAGTGAGAAGTGCCCTCTGATGTTCTGTGTTTCAGCTTGCCAAATATGATCTCCCTCTTGCATTTTATACTTTTTAATTAACCAGCTCTCTATTTGTTTAATTTCTGGGTCTTACCTTTCCAATACAGGGTACAGGGTGCTCAGTTCTTAGTGCATTCCTTCCAGAACCTAGAAACTGAAGTGCAGAGGAAGGTGAAATTTTTGTTTATTTTCCCATGCTCTTTCCATGGGAAGCACTCTTGGTTTATAACATGTGATGAGTATAGTAAGTAGCTGGTTGTGCCTAGAATGTGTGAATTGTTAAATAGAAATTACAATATTTACATATAAATAAACTAAGTAATCTTTCTTTTGGCCACATCACACTTAGTAGTATCTTTAACCCTTGAATTGGAAAGTTTGGAAAAGTGTGTGCATGTGGAGAGGATTGTTTTGTTTTTCAGAACTTCTAATAAATTGCTAAGTCTTTCATATATCTTAGGACTTGCCAATGTGTATATTTCTCTCACTCTTCTCCACCCAGTATATTTTTGAAAGGTTTAATTTGTAGGTTCCATATGTTAACTTTTTTTTAACTTAAATTGTTCTCTTTGTTTTAAAGCTAGTTGGGGAATTGCTGCAATTCTCTTTCTGAACTTGTTCCAGTAAATTAAGCTCTCCTTTTCTTAAAGGTTATTAAAAGGGAGGACCTGTTTGTAACATCAAAGCTCTGGAATACCAAGCACCACCCAGAAGACGTAGAGCCAGCGCTAAGGAAAACACTTGGAGATTTGAAACTGGATTACCTGGACCTGTACCTCATGCACTGGCCTCATGCCTTTGAGTAAGTTCTACATGGAAAGGGCACAGAATGCAGAAACCCAGCCTAACATAAGTGGCTGGTATTATATCCTGAGTACCTTCTTTCCGAGGTGTGAATTTCTTCCTGGGTATACTGCCTGCAAGATGTTTTGCAGTGTGGCAAATAGCATAGTCCTACAGACTGTCATACAGACACTCTTTTCTACCCATAACCTGTACACTTACTGGTATTTGGTCTGTTCATTCACGGAAACAATTGTTTGAATTTCATTCTTTGAATTTCAGCTAGGTGGGAATTTGTTTACTGTTAGATTTGTAGCATGTCTGTAAACATACAGTGCAGGAGACAAAAGTTCTGTTTTTGTGTAGAAGTATTGTAAATAGAAAAGGGATAATTGTTCTCATTATTTAGCAATGATGAGCTGGAAAAATTAGTATTAAGCCTTCACTTAAAATCTTTAAGCAATTACTTAATTTTTTTTACTAGTGAGAACAACTAGCTAATGAGATTAGGATCACTAAACTTCTGACAGTTTGTCATGGTTGCCAAAGTCAGGTAACTGAAAGTTATCTAACTGGGAAAAAATAATAAATCTTTATGGGACAGGTTTCTATAGTGAAGCTTGCCATCTTATACTAGGTGAAAATTTGGGTTGCTGTGAGGTAAAAATCTTTGAGTTTAAAATATATTAGGAGTTTAAAATAGCCTAGTGTCTTCATCTAGGCATTGGGGAGGTGTAGCAGCTATTCTTGGTTCTGTCATTGGCCTACACGGTAACCTTCAGGAAATACCGAAACTGCTTTGTGCCTTGGTTTTACTTATCTGTAAAATGAGAGTTAAGTGCTTTGTAAAGGAGACAATACTTTTCACTAATAGTTATTAACACTTCTAGAGTGGCCAAGCACATGCAGTATCATGGTGGTATCTATATGAGGAGGAAATGAAAATGACTTCTTAGGACACTTTAATTGCAGTAATTCTATGATTTGAGGAAATATGAGATGAGAAGATACTCCACTTAAGAGCTAAATGCATTTATTCTACAGCCCCATCAGAAGCAGAGTTCCTTGCTTTATTGTCTTGTACATGTGGGAGCAGTGTGTCCCCCTGCTCCACCCTATAATCAGTGAAAAGGCGAGGGGGGGATATAAATCTCCTGACCAGATGTTTACATGGAGACTTTGCTCAACAGGGGAAACCCTGTCAGTTTAAGAAGCTTCTGTCTGTTCTGCAAATTTGAGAATGGTGGTTTTTTTCCCGTTCTAGTCATATGAACTGCATTTTACAAAGCATACAACACTAACGATAAGAGGAAAGATGCTCAAATATAAATGTATTCCTCAGCATAACAGAATGAGGAAGTGTTTTCAACTAGAGCTGGCTTGGAGGAAGAACTGTTAAAAATTCCCCCTGTTGTGAAACAGGTTTGTTTTCCAGTTGATTGAGGGGAAAAAGTTAACCATTGCTTTGGTAATAACATGTAACACAAATAATGATGTATATTTAGATAGTACTAATATTTAAATTTGCTTGCTGTTGTGGAAACTGTTGAAAAAAACTGACATTCTAATAAAGCAGTTTCATATTTTCTCATTGGAAACTGTTCACTCTCTGTTTTCCATGAGCTCTACTTCAACTATTTTATTGCATGGTTATCTATAATGCCTACTGTATTGGGAAAACGAATGTTATTTACACAGAAATTAAAACAGAGTTCCGGATGAAAATCACAGTGCCTGTAGGTCTTGAAAATTAATCTCTCACTTAACGTATTACTCTTGACATATGAGGCTGCTTTTTTGAGTTGGGAGCTTGTAAGGCTTTCAGAGTTATTTTTGGTTCTAGATTTGTTCAATGACATGAACAAGAACCATCTCCCCTTGTTCCCAGACGCTGCCATTTCTCACACCGTTCACTGCTTAGCTACAACTATGTAAGACAGTCTCTGGGATCTGAGCTAGCGGTGTCCTGCAGTGCTTATGAAGCAGTGCTCTTCCAGTGGGATTGCTTGTACCCCTCCAAGCATGGACTGCTCAGAGACCAGTCATAGCCCTTTGGCAGTGTGGTGGTGTCACCTGGCATAACCAGGTTCTTTGTGTGTGGGGTTTTTTTTAAATTTTATTTTATTTTTTAAATGGGTTGGTACGACGTACTTTGAATACAGTCTCTCCTAGACAACTCTTAAACCAAGATCCCTTTGGGACCAGCTCCAAACAGACTATGAAGAGTATCAATCCTCTCAAAAACAAATTGAAAAAGCAAAGCTGCCCTCTGAGTTGCTGCTCTCTCAATTGGCCGTTTTGCTAGAATCAAAGTGTGCAAAGCACTGCTGCGGCTGCAGTGTATACAGTGGCTTATCACTTCTGTGTAGTCGCTACCATATAGATAAGTAGTTCAGAGTACTGTATAACAAATTTACATGGGAAATACTGTATGTGAAATAATTTCTTATAGGTTAAATCAGCATAATGGAATTAACAGACAAATTTGCTCAGTTTGTACTCTACCCTCCAAACTATGTATAGACTTTTAAGAATACTTTGAGGAGGAAAATTTCTTTTAGTGAAGAACTAACATAATATAAATAGTGTGGTGTATGTACTTACACTTTACCTTTGTTGTAGACGAGGGGACAATCTCTTCCCAAAGAATCCTGATAACACGATGCGTTATGATTACATTGATTACAAGGATACCTGGAAGGCTATGGAGAAGCTGGTAGAAAAAGGCCTTGTGAAAGCCATTGGGTTGTCAAACTTCAACAGTCGTCAGATCGATGATGTATTAAGTGTGGCTACTGTCAAACCAGCTGTGCTCCAGGTAAGATGAATAAAGAGGATGAATACCTTTCCTATTTGTCTATAAGAATAAAGAGTTTGCATACCAATGCTGTGTGTTCAGCATAAGGGGTGCAGCTTCTTACACAGAAGAATATAGCCAGCTCTGCAGGAGTAGGCACACAAAGGTGGTCTTTCTAGGGAGATTAATTTGTTGGAGGGGAAGCCTGTATCCATGTTCTGTGGCCATTTATGCCTGCTTAGTTGAACAGGTCTGTGGAAGAGTTTGTCTTCCCTGAGAGAAACAATTTAGTCTACAAGAAAGTCTATAAGAAAGAAAGATTCTGAGGGAGTAACTTGAATCCATCCTATAGAGAGCTTCCTTGTTTGTTGGATGATGTTTGGTTCATAAGGAAAATTCTTCATCTCCTGGATAACTTACTTTACTTAAACCTTATCCTTAGAAGGTTTTCCAGAATCTGGAATGACCTCCTGTGATGTGTTCTGGTTCTGCTGTGCTTTTGACTTCTGTTCATTTAGAGTTTTGTGTTGATACCTGTTCTCTAGCCACTCATCGTGGGTCATTTTAATAGGTAGAATGCCATCCTTACCTAGCTCAGAACGAGCTGATAGCTCACTGCCAGAAGCAAGGACTCGTCGTCACTGCCTACAGTCCCCTTGGTTCTCCAGATCGCATGTGGAAACACCCAGATGAGCCTGTGCTTCTAGAAGAACCTGGGATCAAAAATCTAGCAGAAAAATACAGCAAGTCACCTGCACAGATCATCCTCAGGTACAGAACAATTGTGAGAGGGGAGACCTGGCCTTAAATAAAGCAGAACATGCAAGCTAGAAAGAATCTACTTAAAGTGTGTGTTGTTCTGCATCAGTGGGGAGTTAAAATCACAGGGAGTGCCAAAAGCAAACCCCATTTGGTGCTTGTTATACAGAGTTGGTCCTGCCTTAGGGCAGGTAGATAGACTAGATCAGAGGGGCCCATTCAGGGCCTGGATCCATGCCTGGGACAGTTCCATACCCTTTCTGCTGTGAAGCAGCAGTAGGACAGTTAAGGCAGCAGCGTACCACATTTGAGTGCTGCCTACTGAATTTACATGTGGCCAGTTGCTTGAACCCTTGAGCGCTTGCTACTACGTTTGGATGGGCTCTGAGGAAGAGGAGCTGAGGAAGGGACCTTCCTTCTTTGCACTGAAGAACCATTTGCTGTTTTGCTTTTATAGCAAAAGCCAGCTCCTGGATACTGAGAAACAAGATGATTGAGTAATATCCAGAATATGATCAGCACCTTGTAAAGTAAAATTGGATTTCTGTCCTCATTTTTTGTCTGGCTTCGTATCTATCAATATCACTAGCAGAGTTTTGGGCAGCAGCAAGTTACCCTGCCAGCTGAACATGTTCAAGGTTTTGTGCTCAAGCCATTAGACAGGCACTTAAGGGATCTGCATTTTCTTCTAGTTTCTCAGTGGTTGTCATGTTAGAACTTGCGTAAAATGCTTAAGTACATTTTCCTGATTTTCTTGGGTTTCTAGCTTAAAGCACCTGAAACTTGCTTGTTCAAAGGCATGAACATCTTCCCCTCACTGATTAACCCAGTGGCTACTGTCTTGCTTGAGCTTGGACATACTAGGTCCTAATACACTACAGAGCCATGTCAGCCCTCTTCTGGGTATTTTTGTTTCACATAGAAACATAAGTGGCATTTCTGCTGCCACAGATGATTACTCAACCAAAATAAATATCGTGGGTTTTGGGCTGCACACACAGAAAAATCTCTCCTCCTCTTAACAGATGGCAAGTGCAACGTAAAGTGGTTGCCATTCCCAAGAGTGTCACTCCCGCTCGCATTCAGCAGAATCTCCAGGTAAGTTGAAATGAAGGAAATGCCCTTTCATGTGAGTAATATACTGCCCTACTACTTGCAGAGCAACAAGCTGATGCACTTGGTTCATACTTGTTCATCAATGTATGCACTCACTTAGAAGGGTGGGTAAAGATTTTTGGAAAACAAACTTGATATGTTTTAAGCAACTAAGTGTATAAGCGTGAACATGCACAGTCTTGTTATCAAGAGGTAAAGAATGTACTTTGTAGAAGTCTAAATGAAAAATCTTTACTGAAATTTATCTGAGACAAATTTATAGAACAAGGGAGTCTTCTAATGATGTTCAGTGGTTCTTATTTATGAATAATAGTTGCTCTACCCTGCAAGTGAGGGCTGGTGACTATTTCTGCAGCAAACTGCCATTCTAATGATGCTGAAGGAGTAAGTGTGGTTCACTTCTGCTCTGAAGTAGAGACAGTTCACTTCAGGAATTATTTGAAAACTCCAACTTTAAATAATCTTGAGGGAGGTCTTCAGATCGCCTCCTGTGATATTTTTTTCAGCCCTTAATCGTACAGATTGGCTGGTTACATACTTGCTTTTAAGTTAGGAGTTGTTTCTGTAACTTACTCCCATAAAACCAAATCCTGCCATGTTGTAAACTGCTAGCAATCTCAAGAAATTCCAGTAAACTCTGCAGTTACTTGAGGTTTAGATCCACGTGGCAATAGAATATTGATTGAATAGGGAGTACTTACTTGGAGGAACAGTCCCACTGCTTTTTATCTTTGTGGAAGAGTGCCATGCAGTGTCAGTGTAGGCTTAGAGTTGGCAAGTGTATGAACACCTCAGGCTTTAAGCCTTTGTTTTGGTGTTTATTATAAAATGAGTCTAATTGCAACTTCATATTTATAAATGGAAGACAAACTAATGGTAACCTGTGGTTATTGAATAAAGCCTCTTGCTTTTGTTCTCAGGTGTTTGATTTTAGCCTCACAGAAGAGGAGATGAGCCACATTGGAAGCCTGAATAAAAACTGGCGTTACATTGTGCCAATGATTACGGTAAATTTCTCATGTTTCTAATAGTTTTCATTATGTGCATGTGACCACAACTTGAAATTTTTGCAGTTTTCTTTTTTACTGTCCCCATCAGAGCTACTTACTCACAAAAACACTACATCTGTTTAGGATATCTAAGATGAAAGGACTTTTCAAAAGCTAGGTACTAAAAAGGTAGCTTTTTGAAAACTTTTCTCTTCTGTTTTGGCTGCTGATGGGGCTCTTGAGTTCTCATTACTGACCTGTCCATGGGCCTTTAAGCCAGAGTACCATCTTACTTCAAATCTCACCAAACTCCTGCTGATTTATTCTTCTCAAGCAGGCTAAGGTCCATGGCATTTCTCCAGAAGTACTCTTTGTTCCAACTGTCCCCATCTACTTTACACCATAAACCTCTAAGATCAGTGAAGACTCAGGGTGCTGTTAGTTCTCCACATCCATCATGGAAGTTGTATGAGGGAATTTGTCCACTCTGCTCCACTGGATGTTCTCCCCCCTTCAGAATCCATTGTAATGATCTTCCTCCAATGTAAGGAGTTTGGCTTAGGCTAGGCTGTTGTATTTTTTTCCCAAATCCATTAGCCACAACATCTTTTAGCATCAGTAGTTTGTCACGTGAAACCTTACCTTGTGTGCTATCAGATGCCTCTGTTTTTAGAGAAACCAATGCCTTGTAAGTGTTGAATTTTCCCTATATTAAAGGACCTAACCTTGTTCCTTTCCCCTCACTGCAAAAAAAGTCATTGCCTTGTTGTCTCCTGTCTCTATAGTGTTCCTTGTTTCTTATTGTCCTGCTTCTGACTATACAGCAGAGAGCTGTTGCCGTTCCCTGGTGCACCACCATCCAACTATAGCAACTGTGCTGTAATGAGTCTGAAGTGGTTTATCCCTTCTCTATCGTGCAAGACACAGCATAGGTACAGTAGGTCTCTGCAAATTTGGAAGCTGTCAAGTATACCCTTGCCCCTTCAGCAGTTTGTCTGCCGATAAATTATTCTCCAGTAGTCAGTGGCTACTGGCTATAGGAATTATTTGGGGAAAGCGTTTCTCCAGGTTTTATCATTGAGGTTTTTTGAGTACTTGAGAGCATATCAGTGACTAGTTTGAGTTAGAAAAGAGAAGTTGTGAATGTGTGGTGAGTGACTGTCTCATATCAAGGGTAGATATAGCTTTTACTGTTTGTCATGCTGGGGCTAACAAGAGCTTCAAGGCCATGCTTTTAACTGTATAGTTGCTTCAGTATGTGTGCGTAAATATAAACCCCCACATCCCTGCAACCAAAATTATCTTTGTATTTATGGATCAGGAGTCTGTACACCAAACTGCAAGCTTAGATGCTCATCTGTGTCAATGCGGCAGTGAGAAGCACACCTGCTGTTGACAGCATGGGGTTTTTTGGTGTGTGTGTTTTGTTTTTTTTTTCTTTTTTCAAAGTATGTTGCTACTCATGCTGCAAACAAAGTTGTTTTGTTAATGAAACTGCAAAATACATTAGATTGTAGCCTGACTTGGATGAGCCAGGCATAATTCATGTACTTTTGTTACCTGGGAGACCTGATCAGATCACAGTGATTCACAAAGGAGAGATGAAATACAGTTCAAAGTGCTAGCCTATCCAACTAGAAAAAGGATGAATGTGATGCAGCTGGGCTTCAAAGATATTGCCATATTGTCAGATAAGACAGGAAGAAGCAAGATGAGGAGAATTAAAACACGATTCTGTAGCTGTAAGATCTCTAGCGGAACCTTTTGTCTCCTGCCCATCCCTTCTAGACTTACTGGAAAGAATTTTCATCAACTACAAATTAAAATTCCTGTCTAACCTTTCATGCCTATCTCCTCTGTGAATTTAACTTGCAGTGTCTGGATTTCAAAGTGTGATACGGCAGTGATAGCAGAGCCCTGTCATAACTGAGACAGTTTTTCCTTGCTTTACTTGACTCATGTATAACCACAAGTTCTTACAGTTGTGTTGCTCTTCTCCACATTCTGTTTTGTTTAAAGCCTGAGGAGAGGCTATTAAGTTGCTTTATAATTTAACAGTTCATTATCTGTATAGAGGCTGGAAATCACCTTGCACCAGCCTGAAATGGAAACTTTTGGAAACACATAGTTGGCCAAGGAGTATACTTAAGTGAAACCTGAATGACTAGCAAGCCAGGAGAGGAGGGGTGATTATGTTGTACACATGATGATTTCTCTATTTTTGATAGCTAGCTATCATTGACCTGCAGTGTGTGCGCTACTGATTTTACCCCCTGCTCCTACTCTCAAATTCCTGGGGTAGACTGGAATCAGCTATGTGAAACATTGCTTCTGGCAGCTGCTGTCTTGGCATGCTGAGAATAAGAATGCTTATCTGAAGAGCTGTTCTGTATAGCGAAATATGCAGGGGGAAGAAACTGGGGGGAAAAACAAAGAATATGAATTCTGAGAACATGAGGAAGTTGTTTGCTCTCAAGAGAATATGAAGATACTGTGATACTTTTGTCCTCGGTTTTAAGGATTGCCTTCAGTTGGCAGCTTTATTTTATTTTAGTCTGAGCATCAGTCAAATGTTAAATCTTAACATCTTTGTCTTCTGCTCTGTAGTGCCCCCAAGTGACTAATTTCACACTTCAGTAATCACTGTAAACAATTCATTACTAGGGGTTCCAGTTGTTGCTTTGAAATGCAGGTTTTATACTGAAAGCTAATAGAGGGACTTGGTAGCAGATGCTTGGTTTGAAAGTCCCTGTGATTCCCTCTGCCCCCATAACACTGACTGATCTCTAACACCGTATTTATATGCGTAAAAAAAAAATCACATTTATATGTATAAAAATCAATTATTTCTCTAACATAACTCAGTCATTAGTCGCTTAATACAAGTTTTTACTGAATGATGCTAGTCTGTCACCCAGGGAAGCGTGTATCTCTTTGCCAACGCTGCACCTAAATTTCCCCAAATGTTACGGATGAGGAGTGAGGCTTTACCTCAGCTGCTCAGAAGTTGAGGGTGTTGCAATGGACTTAGTGCAACTAGAAATGCAAACTGTGCATCTGAATGCTTAGAGGTGGGATGTAGGAATTGAAACTTTTGCATGGCCATGTCTGCTTTTGGGCCAGCCTGAGCCTCTGTTTGATTATTTGTGAATATCGGTTTCAGTATTCCCATTTTACAGCTGGAAAAACTGGTCTTCCGTGAAAATGTTCTTAAACAAGAAGTGCTATGAAGGAGTTCAGTGACACTAGTCATGCTTCAGTATATGACCCTGAACAAGTTATTCAGTGTGTTTCATCTTACCCATCTGTAAAATTGGCAGCCCAGCAACTCTCTTATCATGGAAACATGGGCAAAAGCTCCAATTCCAGTAAAGTGTTTTGAAGTGTGCATGTTACAACACTTACTCAAGGACAGCTACAAGGCAAAAGGCTTTTAACTATTCTTAATCGAATTCTTCAAGCCTCAGCAGCTTGAAAGACACTTGCTCTAGGCTACAGAAATCTATCTCCTTTTTTTTTTTTAATTAATTTTAAAATTTTACTTTCAAGAAGTGCTAAGAGGACTCAGGAATAGAGGGAACAGCTCTTGTTTAAGCTGGAAAAGATGTTTCCAGATGTTTGGGATATGAAGATTTAGAAATCTAAACCATGCAGGATTTGAAACTGGGAGTAAGAATGGATTTTTATCTTTCTGACTTGAGTCTGTTTACTTCACAGGTGAATGGAAAGCTAGTAGCAAGAGATGCTGGACACCCCCATTACCCCTTCAATGACCCCTATTAACTACTAGAAAATAAGGTGTTAGAGCAACATGCTCCTCTGCGTGCCCTTCCACAAAATAATTGTTGCTACAATTTGTCAAAAAACCTGTCCAAATACAACCTTCCTTCCTGAGTAGGTTTACTTACAATGTGCTGGTTCTAATTGACCTCCTTTCTGGAGGTACCGTAGCTTCCATGTCAAAGTTTGAGAATTTATTACAATGACTGCAAGCTTGCTCCTGGAAGCATCAAATCTTTTGGGGATTAGATAAAAAGTGAGGGAGTCTAAATCAAGTTCCAAACATATCATCAGGCTTAGGCAATACTTGGGGCTTACTGCCTGTGGAACAGTTTCAAAAGCTCTAGTTATTTAAAAAAAACCCACAAGGGTGAAGGCATGAAAGTATTTTAAGACTAAACAATTGCTCGGCCATCAACTTTGATATCTTTATTAATATTTTTTATACAGGGAATGAAGTGAAATGTGCTACAGTTGCACTATGTCCATAAACCGTTCATTAAAGCCCAAGTAACCAGTCATGCCCAGGGCTTTTTATCCACTTTAGAGTACTTGTGGGACTTAGAATTCTTTATTTTCTTCTTAATTTGCCTGTAGATTTGAGGAGAACAAATGCATACCCTGGAGCAGGCCTTCAGGGCAATCCTCTCTGTTGCTTGTCACGTAGGTTTCAGGGCTGACAATAGCTCTGATCATCCTATCACAAAAGCCTCAAGAACTCTTCAGCAAGTCTTGTAGGAAAACATCCTGCTTTTCCCATAAAGTTGTCCAGTGTCTCTTTACTGAAGATGTCCAGTTTGAATTCTGGAAGGTCACAAAATCAGTTCCTGACTATACAGTAAAGGCAGAAGGTTCCGTCCATTTTAGTGTCACGTTTTTGACTGCTGCCTGGGTTGATGCTTGGGAGAGCTGGTTCTGTCTCCCCTTCTACCGCTGCCCTGCCGGTAACACTGGGCAAGTCACTTGCCTTTCCTGTGCTTCTGTTTTCCTACTTGCCATGTCTCTGTTACTCCCTGGCAGAGACTGGTTTTACTGAGTGCTGATACAGGGTCGAGCAGGACTGGAACTCTAGCTCTAACAATGGTTTTATTTTGTTTCAGTCTCTTAATGAATTGTCTAGCCATCTGAGTACAAAGGGCATGAGGTGTTAGTACCTACCAGTGCTCTGTTGGTGATACTTTCTGTGGCCTTAGCTATGTTAACACTTTATTTCGGTTTTCTCTACCTGTAAAATAGGATTAATGCTCATTTGCCTTGGTGCAGACAGGGTAGCAAGGCAGAGTTTCTAAAGACCTCTGGGATTTAAAACAAAGGAACTCTTTCAGATCTGTTCATGCCATTCAGAGACAGTCATAGGCGTGACTCCTTGTTTGCTGCTGGATAAAGAAAGCTTAATTGACTGGAAGTGAAATAATGCTTATTTTTTCTTTTTCCCATAGCAATAACAAACATCAAATTAGAAAAATAATCATCTGTATTCAAATAGTTCAAAAATTAAAGAATTAGATTATTTTAGTTTTGATAACCTCATTTACAGTAGGCCTATAGTAAAACTGTATATTCATCTCAAACGTAATGCCTCCTCAAGTATTTCCTGCCCTGGGCCTCACAGCGTGCAGCTGAACTGGAACAAACCTGTTTATCACTTTTTGTAATCCTTTTGTAAAATGTAAAGAACTTTT
>NW_009621102.1:289-881 GCF_000690535.1 Cariama cristata | reverse complement strand
AGTTAAGTGTTTCCTAATTCCCGCTGAATTTACCTCAGTAGAGAAAGCCATCACAGCTCAGTTAGGATTCTTTACTAGACTGGATGTTTTCTTCTAAGGGAAATGAAATTCCTGTTGTTTTTTTAGTATTCCAATCAAACATGGGTGACTTTGATTTGCAGTAAGAACTGTATTCAGTAGGGAAGCAATTTTACTTAGAAGGCGCTATGTAGAATGTTAACAGCAGTCATCCTGCCAAGAAAAGTGGCTTTTGTTGCATGTATTTCCTCTTGCATGTCTTAAATAAATACTGTACTTGCTGTATGACTTAAGACTTTTTTCCACCCTCAAACGTCAGGACTCCAATTAACTTTTTCTAGTTACCTCTGTAATCAAGAGTAAGTAAGTGGGCAGAGAGAATTCCCAAGGAAAGCAGATTAATTCTGTATCTCTGTTAAACCCACGATTCCCAGCACTGTTACTACATGGAGTAACATAGCATATTTGAAGCCGGTGAGAACTTTTATCTTGAAGTAACACAAGGGCAAATGAGCCTCCAGGTCTCCGCCAGTGGCTCTGCTGCTGCTGTGCGAGTTTTCCGGAGGTCTCTGCT
>NW_009621102.1:0-258 GCF_000690535.1 Cariama cristata | reverse complement strand
GGCCCCAGCCATGTCTGCCTTGTCTGGTGGGTGACTTGTGCTGTGGGGAAAGCAAAGCAGCCGTGTGAGTTGCTCACCTTGAACAGGCTGAGGCTGAACGTGCCAAGATTTCGCCAGGGGAAGGGTGATAGTGCCTCCCCAAATGCAAGGCAGAGAAATACGAGCTCCTCAGGGAATGGGTTGGTGTTAATGAGTGCCTGCCCTCCGCTCTGGATCAGGCCGCAGCGCGTCGGCCTCCTGGAGCGGTCGGGTCTCCCT
>NW_009621101.1:0-12022 GCF_000690535.1 Cariama cristata | reverse complement strand
GATAAAGATATTAAACAGAATTGGTCCCAGTACTGAGCTCTGGGGAACACCACTTGCAATACATCCTTCTCTTCTATGGCTTTATTATTCCCTCACTCTATCATACACACAAATGGCTGGTGTTTGTTTTAATTTGACACTGTATGTTAATAATTATTGGGTACTCATATTGATCGGGGCTATTTACCCCTAACAGAGTGGCATCCAATGTTTTAAAATACCATTGGGCTATCAGGAGAAGGTGCTGGCTGACAAAGAGCAGATTTGATAAAGCAAAGTGCATTGCAACATCTGACAGAGATCTGCAGAGACCATTAATCCACATCCATTTTACTATAAGCTTCTTACTTCAAAATATGCGCTGTTCAGAGGAACAGTAGGACAGATGGAGAAGAAAGGCTAGAAAAGCCTAGGGTATTTACTGTGGTGCTGTAGACACAGCCTCCTACCTGGTGATACTGCTGTCGCACTAAATGTATTTTTCAGCTTACTGTTTGTTAAACAAAAACAGAGGCTCTTTTATTTAGCAGCTCATTCCATGGAGCTTTTTGTTTGCGAGGTCTAAGGAAGCTGTTGATGTCCTGGGAAGCATTTTCTCTGCCTCACAGGAAATTGCTCTAATGTAAAAGGCTGGGTGCAAACTATTCCAGAGATCATAATAATTGTCGTGCTGGCTCACACAGGCACAGCACTATCACTGTAATAGTCTTGAAAGCTTCTTAATAGGTAATGCTGACCAAACTCAAATGTGTTAGATCTCCCCTCATTATCGTTACAGAACACTCTGCCATCAAAAAGGTGGTTGCAACAAATGAGAATGGGATCAAAATACCACGTTCAGTGCATTTATGCTGTCAGCTTTTTTTTTTTGCCTTTATACAAAATAATTCCCCTTCAATGTCATCTAGGCACATGAATATTGTGGGTTTCATGCAGATTTATGAAGACTTGATTCATTTCTATATAACTCGATTTCTTCTCAGCTGCTAATGTGAGGAGGGAATTGTGTTTGTGTACATAGACTCTGCTCAGCATATGGTCCACAGCCAGCAGCAGGTAACACCTCCCAGCTGTTGTATCCTGCAGAACTGCTCCCACAGAATATTCAGTCTCTTCAGAGTCTATTTCCCATAAAGTTCACCCATAAAGGGGTGAAAAACCTGACCATTTGCAATGGACACAGTAGTAAGTAGTAAGACTGAAAAAAAAATCTCTGTAACGCAACAAGTAGTTGTGTGTCAGTACCCTCTGTTACGCTGGTGTTAATCTGGAGAAATTCTGTTGACCTCAGTAGCATCGATTTTAACCTTACTCCCGGTTAGGGGTAGCAGGAAGATTTGTGTGTTTGGTGCTGGATTTGGAACTTGAAAAACATGGTTCTTAAACCACTGTAAGCAGCAGGAGTAGATGATCTTATTCCTCTCTTCCTTGTCCAGTGTAACGCAATTTTGACGTCTGTGAAAGGTGAAAGCATGGGTCAGTTTTCCAGTTTCTACCTCTTTTCCAGTTCACAATAACAGCTACCAGTAACCAGCATGGCTGTTTCTCTCCTCCATGCCTGTAGCAGCTGAAAAACAAAGTGAAGCCATGACACGATTTCTCATGTGTTACTGCCTCATCATCGTGTCTTAGCAAGTTGCAGGCGCTACAGATCAGATTCAAAGTGGTGACTTGAAATCATGTTTTCTCCCCCAGTATCTTCCTTCCAAGATCTAGCACATGTTGTTATGTGTCATTTATAAGTTCAGCAAAACAAGTTTGCCCTTCTTACTTATAACGTTTTTAACGGTCACCAGGGGTTGGGTAAATCTGCTGGCATCCCGTGTTCTGCAGCTGCCTATTATGACTAACCCAAGTTTGGTATGGCTATTGCTGGCTCCCTTTATGCATTACTTTGTTTAAGTTGGAGAGTTATATTACTTCTTATTGGCATAAATTTACATCTCCAGAACACCATACGTTGGCTGAAACTAATCCAATTTATTCCTTGCTGACAGGAATATGGGAGGGACTGTCACTTGCTAGTCTCAGTATGAAATGTGATTTCATGCTGACTCTCCCCAAAAATGCAAAGCCAAGCAAGAGTGTTGGAGAATGGAGATATTTTAAAGATCATGACAGTTGGGAAAGTTTTGCATTTTGCTCAGCCTTTTTCAGACTTTGATGGTTTTGTTGTCTTTACAGTCTTAGTACAGCCTTGTTGATTTATCATTCTTATTGGATTTAACTCTAGGATATAACATTTGCAAGCTTGGAGAGCCCATATGCTTCAGTAATTTTTTTTAATTGAGGGAGTTTCAGCATGTTGTGACACTGGAGTAGCCTTTTTGTGGATCAGAATTAGGTCAGGCTGTAAGTGAAAATTTAACTTGAAATCTTCACCCTTATCACCAAAGTACATTTGTCGACCTCCTAGATACAGTGGCACGCTTCCTAAGAAGAGGAATTTCTAGATGAGCATCCCTTGTGTGGTTCAGGGCATACTTGATTCTCTTAGATGCCAGATACTGCATGACTTAAGTGGGAAAAGGGAGTTTGAGGAGATGCTTCAGACCACAAATAAGACCTAGATGCCAAATTACAGAACTGCTGTATTCTGGAAATAAGCAATACCTTCTTGTCTGCTACTAGGAAAAGTAGAACAATTAGTTGCCTGACTAATCTGCTGGCCTTCTACAACGGAGTGACTGCATCAGTGGACAAGGAAAGAGCTACGGATGTTACCTACCTGGACTTCCATTAGGCCTTTGATAGAGCCCCCCACAACATTTTTGCTGATAAATTGGAGAGATATGAGTTTGACAGATCAACTGTTAGATGGATAAGCAATTGACTGGATGACCACATCCAAAGAGTTAGTTAATGTCCAGGTGGACACCAGCAACAAGTGGTGTCCCTCAAGGGTCCATACTGGGACCAGTACCGTTTAATATCTTCATCAACAACATATGAGTTGTTCAAGAGTAACTGCTGGAATTGGCAACCTGTCCAGGTCTTGAACTTCACTAGGCTTAAACCTGTGCGAACCTTATGAAGTTTGATGATGCCAAGTGCTCTCCTTCAGTACTTTGCTATCTCTTAGATACCCCAAAGATGCTTTTTTGCCATCTGAAAATCACTTTTGTTTAACACTTGAGAAGATATTTTCTGTCTACTGAGAAATAAAGGGAGGATGTTTAACATTTAGTAATTGCATAACCAGTAGTCACCTGAAATGAGATGGGGAAAAAGAAAGAAAACAGTTGATTTTTACTTAATTTTTTTCACAAAAGCTTGGTGTTTTAAAATGTGTGACAAAATGCTACAGCTCTGGAGTGGAGTGCTGTCATGCAGATTCTGTACAAGACTGAAACAAATATTGCTTCAAATTAATTTTTCTCCTCACCTTCACTTGTATAATTAATTTTAGACATTGATTAAAGGCACTGTTGTTACTAGAAAGAATGGAATTCAACAAAGGGTGCTCTATTGCTGTCAAAATATTGAGTACAGTAACATAAGCAAGACAACTTCAATTCTCTGCCCTACGGTGATTTCCTGGGTGAGCAGGAGCAGGCTGAAGCAGTTAAGGTTTAGGGTCCTTGCTGCCTGCTGGAGTTCAAAGCTCATCTGTGGGTGCAAACCTGCATGCACAGCCTGAAAGCTTTGCTGGGAGCTGCCTAAGCAGCTACTTATGTGAGGAGTGTGGTCTCAGATTATATCCAGTACCGGTGAAGTTCATCTATATGGACACTTCCAGTGTGGGCACCTCTATCACAGCTGGTTATTCTTTGCTCTCTGTATAGTCAGGGTAGACACACAGACATTTCTGAGCACTCCCTAAGGGAGTGAACTGCTCTGGACATCTGATGGGAGCGAAGTGCCTCTCTACCTTGCATCTGCTTTGTAGAGAAGCTTTGGTGGGAGATAGATGCTGTCCTAATGAGTGTACAGAAAGTTACACCTGAGCATAGAGGGAACTCTGCTATGCAAAACAGAAAATTAAATGCCTTTAGGAGCCCTATATATTTATTTATTCTTCATTTCTTTACAGTCTACAGTGCAGAGGTCACTGTGTTGGGCTTTGTTGGACTGTGTCCCATCTATGTTTTATATGGATTTAAATTATGGTACGTCTACACTGTCAATAGACTTGTTTTGTGTTTTTGTCTGGAACTTTGCTCTTCTGTTTGTCCAAAATGTCTACATCGTAGCTTGTTCCTTAGAATACTGCCTGGAGTAACAGGGTTGTTCTCTCTGAGAGGAAATCAACACACAGGTGAATCACAAGATAGCTGAGCCTGGAAGGCACCTTGGGAGATCGCCTGGTCCAACTCCCTGCTCAGAGCAGGTTCCCCAGGACCATGTCCAGTTGGGTTTTTAATATCTCCAGGATAGAGACTCCACAACCTCCCTGGGCAACCTATGCCAGTGTTTGACCATCTGCACAGTAAAAAAGTGTTTTCCTGTATTTAAACAGAATGTCCTGTATTTCAATTTGTCCCTATTGCCTCCTGTCCTCTCACTGGGCACTACTGAGAAGACACTGACTCCATCTTCTTTACATCCTCCCCTTTGGATACACACTGATAAGCTTCCCCTGAGCATTCTGTTCTCCAGGCTGAACAGTCCCTACTCATCCACAAAAACGTGGACAACTTGTCCACCAGGTCCTTGTCCACCAAGACCCCAAGGTCCTTCTCTGCCAAATTGCTTTCCAGTCAGTGGACTCCCAGGCAGTACCGGTGCCTGGAGTTATTCATCCCCAGGTGCAGGACTTAGGTGCCTCTCCTTTGCCTCTCCCTTTGTTAAACTTCACGAGATTCCCACTCGCTCATTTCTCCAGCCTGTCCCTCTGAATGGCAACACAACCGTCTTCTGCATCAACCACTCCTCCCAGTTTCGTATTTACAAGCTTGCTGAGAGTGCACTCTGTGCCATCATCCAGGTCTTTAATGAAACTATTAAACAACGTTGGCCCTAGTATCAATCCCTGGGATACACAGATAGTTACTGGCGTCCAGCTGGACTTCATGCTTCTGATCACAACCCTTAGAGTCCAGTAACCCAGTCAGTTTTCAATCCACTTCACAGTCTACTTCTATTGTCCATAATTCGTCAGTTTGTCTACAAGGATGTTATGGGAGACAGCACTGAATGCCTTGCTAAAGTCAAGATAAACGGCATCCATTGCTCTCCTGTCTTCCACTGAGCCAGTCATTTCCTTTTAGAAGCTATACACGCAGGCACTGTTGTGTATACTATGTTGTGTAGATGCCTCCTAGCATTTTAAATATACTTCTCCTAGATATTAAATGAAAGAAATAAGTAGGAACAGATCCAAATTATCTTAAAAAACCCTGAGGACAACTGAATTTTCTTTGCAAAAAGAGGGGGTGGGTTTTAATTTCTACATTCCTCTTAATTTCCTGGGTGTTGTTAGGATACAACAAAGCCCAAATGTTTTATTCTGTGGCATATTACAAAGACAGAGCTGAAGTTCAGTTTTGTGTAAGGAGTTTTAGTAGAGATTTAGGAGAACAGATTTTTTTTTCCTTCTGTATTTTCAGTCCAAGAGCAGAAATTACAAGAAAGCTCATGAAAGCAAGCTGTTCGGAGGGGTTTCTAGGACAACATTGAGAATAAATAAAACCAGAAGTGTTTAGGAGAAGATTTTGGGCTTTAGAAGATTTTTTTCATATCTGAACTCAGCCTAAATTATCTTCCTATTTTTTCCTAATACCAAAGTACAGGCAGGAGAGATTATTTTCCACTGGGATTTCCATGTTATGATAGAAAAGGATGTAATGGTTCTTTTTATTTTGTAGTGTTTTACAGGACTGTAAAATCACATCTAAATTGAGAAAATAGTTCAGTTTCTGAAGGAGGAAACTGGTGCAATTGCCAATTTTTAATCCACCCGTGCGACAAGCCAACAAAAACTTAGCATAAGAATTCTTTTCATATTTATAATTGTTGAACTGAGCATATCTAACCACCGATATACCAGCTCCTTCCCTAGAAGTCTGTATGAAAGGAAATCAATTTAATTGTATTAGAATGAGGCTGGTTTTGCAATCTGAAGAGCTTGGGTAGCTGGAGACTAATTTTTCTTGAAACAGTTAATTTCACAATAATTTCTGAGATTCCATTTTGCACATCATTTGGGAGAGTATGTTAGAGTGCTTTGGAGCTTAGAGAGCTATTACTTTTGACATACTACAGGATGAATAGTGTACCCATTGGAATATAAAATCATTCTCTGTTTGGAAGCGTACTTGGCCCATGATTCATAAAAATACCAATATCTTACTATGTGTTATATGAAGTTTGAAAATTACTGTTATATTGTCCCTACTATTTAAGGAATGTTTCTTGCTTTTAAAGTATAAATAAGGATTACAGAGCTTTGAAACAATGATTGTACTAGTCTTGACAGTAGCCTAAGGAAGGCACAGAAACAAAAGTCAGAGTCTCTTGACCTTTAAAAACATTTCTAATTGTGATAGAGCCAGTGTGGTTGTTTTTGATTCAGAAGACCATAGGCTGCTCACAAACTCCACTCTAACTGCTGGATACATTAAGTGTACAAGGAAACTGTGGCCATCCAGAGTTTTCAGGCTAAAGCTAGATCTGCATAATGTTGTACAATGATCAAAACTCTCTTTTGTACATTGAAAGTCTCAAAATTACAGTTCTGTGAAACACAGAATCTACTGAAATCTATTGATGTGTTTTCTGAAGTGTTGCCGAAGATCACTTAAAAATGGACAAAATCCTGACATTTTCCATCCATCTGAAGTCATCCCATAGCAAGACTTACTTCAGTTAATTTAGAGAATTTATTTTTTGTAACAGGGTTTGGAAATTAGGTGTGAATTTGGCCAAAATAATGAAATACAGTGTATCCTTTCATGCAAAGGGCTCATGGATGAAATCAGACCTACATTTCAAAGAAATTATGAAGTTAGGATTTAAGTTGTTTGATCCACCAAAAAGGAAAGATTTTATAATAAAATACTTGGAAAAAGCAAAGGAAGAGGACTAAGCTGAAGGTACTATTTTTATAGGCCCTGGGCTTTTCCTGCCATGTGCTTGGAACTGATGGAGTACAAGACTTAAGCAAACAAATGTAAGTAGCTCAGGATCTGACATGTGGATTAGGAAAAACATGAGGCTAGATATACACACATTATTAAGAAATTTACAGCGTTGGGTACAGATAGGGACAGTCTCAGATAAAGTAATGTAGTGTCCAAAACTTGGCACTTCTGAAGTCCTGGAATCAAGTTTGCCTGGGAATTGTCCCAGTTTGTGCTGCCAGAGGAACTTGTCCCTGTGGTAGGCACTGTCGGAAGTCAGCAGGATTTTTTAACCATTTTTTTAGTAAGGAGGCAGCAAATATTATTCAGCAGAAATTTACAGATTGTACGTAGGACACTGACAGGATTTCATCTGCTGCAGATAAACTGTCTCTGGTTATCTGACTTCACTCTTGGCACACCAATGCACGTCCCAGTCACTGGGAATGTCCAAACAGACCCTCCTGCTACGAGCCTTTAGCACAGGAGGTGCAGGGGAAGTGCCATTGCCTGTCGGGTAGAGAAAGCCTGTCACATGAAGCTGAGCAGCTCTGGCCTCATCCTGCGGACAGTGACGGCACACACCAGGTCACTGCAAGACACACGAGATCACTGCAGAGCAGCTTACCTTTCCTGGGAGGATCTCAAAGAGGTTTGGTGAAGGTGGCCGTTACTGCTCTTGTGCCACTCAGGCTGCAGAGCTGCGCTGTCAAGGGGACTGAAATAATGAGCAGGTGGTCTGAAAGTGTGTCCCTCAGCTCTCCACCCTCTCTGGAGACTTCAGGGGCTGGATTTGAGAAAACATTGCTTAATTAGCTCATCAAACTCCCTGAACCTGGAAGTAACTGGGTTCTAAGTCACTTTTCATGATATACTTTGTTTTTATGAACGTTGCGTGGATCATTCACTATGTAAATAAATTATATTTTCACTTTTTCCTCTTCTGCCCACACTAGGCTCATTTAATACTCATTTGCCTTGTATCTTAGAAGAAAACAATCACAAAGCAGAAAGACCAGAGCTCTTTACTTTAAATAAATCCCTTATTCTGAAGCTGCAAATTTAGTTTAGTCTCAGCAAAATAACAAGCATATGCAGTCTTTGGAGGCATTTTTATTAATATATTAAAAAGCTTATTAAATCATTACTGCTTGGCTGCCTTAGTGTCTAAAGGCTGCCAAAAGAGATAAGGTTAACTCAATAAGGTATCTACAGTTGGACTTAAGTGGAATTTGAGGTACATCTCCAGGGAGCAGCAAAATACTGAGCCGAGCCACCTCAGATAATGATGATTGAGATGGTTTGGTTATTGAAAGCAGGGCAGGAACACAAGCACGGCCATATTGTTATATGATGGAGCGCTCTTGACAGATTAGACTCAGTCCTGGGGAAGGACTGTGCTTGACAGGGAACCTTGTGATGCTGAAGTACATTGACCAAAATGTCTGTCACTGTCAGTATACCTCTCTGTAAGTCATTGCCACTGTAGATTTAGCTTTGCACCTGAAGTTAGCTGCTTCATACTCTCTACCTTGCTGTTTTGCTGGCATTTCCAGCCCCTCTTGTGGAAACGGCAAGTACTCCCCATGTCCACCCCTCTGGCATGACAACTCACATGCTAGCCTAACCCCCTACATGTCAGCACCCGAGCTGAGGATGGCAGTGTCCCAGGTACAAACACAAGCTATGCCCTCCCTTCTTACTTGAGTCGTATTGTTCTGGTGACTACGGAGGGTGTTGTAACTTCAGCCAGCCGGGACCTGTGCCCTCAGGGCATAGATTCATAGAATGGTTTGGTTGGAACGGACCTTAAAACTCACCTAGTTCCAAGCCCCCTGCCATAGTGGGGGACCCCTTCCTCCACACCAGGTTGCTCACAGCCCCATCCAACCTGGCCTTGAACACTTCCAGGGATGGGGCAGCCACAGCTTCTCTGGGTAACCTCTGCCACTGCCTCACCACCCTCACTGTGAAAATTTGTTCCTTATATCTCATCTAAATCTTCCCTCTTCCAGTTTAAAGCCCTTTCCCCCTTGTCCTATCACTCCATGCCCTTGTAAAAAGTCCCTCCCCAGCTTTCTTTCTCGGCCCCTTTTAGGTACTAGAAGGCTGGTCGAAGGTGTCCCTGGAGCCTTCTCTTCTCCAGAACAACCCCAACTCTCTCAGCCTGTCCTCACAGCAGAGGTGCTCCAGCCCTCGGATCATCTCCGTGGCCTCCTCTGGACTCACTCCAACAGGTCCATGTCCTTCTTGTGCTGAGGACCCCAGAGCTGAAGGCAGTACTGCAGGGGGGTCTCACCAGAGCGGAGCAGAGAGGCAGAATCCCCTCTCCTGAAGGTTCAAAAGGCTTCATTGCAGTACATAGACTCTTTAGAGACCTGAGAGTTGTCCTCGAGGGCCTGCCTTTTGGGACGGGTATCCCACACTGTCTGTTTTGACTTTGCATGTAGCCTTTGTATTTGATTCACTCTGGTGTTATTTCCGTTTCATGGGATGTAAGTCCATCCAGCCTTTGCTGTCAGAGAGAAGGATTTAAGGCCTTGAGACTGCCTTACCCTGGTCTGTGGCATCCATGGCAGATTGGCCTGTGGTGAGTGCTGGGGTGGTCACAGAGGATGTCCTGCTCAACCTCAGCAGCCCCACTTACGGTTACAGCAAATCTGGAGATATGGGGGAATTTAGCTGTTCAATCCTGCCAGAGTGAATGGTGGTTTTCAGAGGCTGTCGACTCCATCAACTGTGGGAGGTTTTTTTAGTCTCAGCACAGGGCAACCCCCTTGACAAACATCAAGGGTCTGCTCCAGGATAGGTGAGTGCTAAAGCTCTGATGTGAAACATTTTAATATGGTGGGGGGAGGAGTTCCTTAGCCTTTTTTAAACATCATGTTTTGGCTGGAAGTTTCCAAAGGAAATCAACCAAAGATAGAAAGATTCAAGCTGGGTGAAAAAAGTTGGACAAAGTCATCGGCAACTGAAAATAAGGCCTTGAAACAGCAAATCTGAGGATATTTTTAACTGCATCTGTTGCTGTCTGTGCTGCCTGTCAAAACAAGAGCCTGTTTCATCCCCTCTGTGTTTCTGGCAAGTTATGTGTGAGGTGTTCATGGACCAGTTTTGTAGTCAGAGGGAAATGCAGTTGCTTGTGAGATGGTTGCACCATTGGGGACCGCAACGTCTCAGATCAGAGAAGGAAGACAGATACATTCATTGAGTCTATCTTTAGAGTAAATTTTAAGGAGGCAGAAGTTAAATATTTAACTGGAATGTGGTCAGGTTTCGAGCTCTCTGTGTAAAACAAATACAATAAACTTAAAATGTTGAAAGAGATTTTTACTTCTCTTTTCATATTTTGTTCAAAACTATTAAAACACATTAGAGAAAATAATTCAGACTTGTAAAAATCTTTATTGTAAGAAAGGAAAATCTTATAACAGCTGTAGCTGAGACAATACTTTCGACTTATCGCATTTCTGAGATAATTGCGCTAAATATTCAGACTGTATACATGTCTCCAGACAAATACTTAATCACCTGCTTTTTGTTGTTGCTGTAAGGGCGGTTATTTATGGTAATTTGCCAGTGATGAGTGGAAAGCAATGCTTCTAGTCTTCATCTTCCTTCACTGTTCTGCTGAGCATGCTGAACTGCAGATAGCACACTGTGGTATATTAATCATGTGAAGGGATTTATGGTCACTGTTCTCATTGATGCTAATGGAGATAATGTACATTCATAAACCCTGCATGCTTCCAGATGACAGCATGCTTACTAACTAGCAGATCTGGCTAGAAAATATTGAGAAATATACAATTGTTGTCCTAATTTGCTTCAGGCTCAAGGTTCCCTGCAAGAACCTGAGTGAGCTGAAGATGATTTGGTAAGTATAACCAAATCGTGGAGTACGTATGGCAAGTGCTTTCTGTGCATGATTCAAATTCCACAATAACAAGCCCGCTGCAATGAAAGGGTAAAATCCTGACCTGACACCCCATTCCAAAGGTACTTTTTGTGAGAGAGGCAATGGAAGAGCAATGGGGACAGTCAGATCTCCCTGGCAGCCAGGCCAGCAACTGCCAGGAGATTGCAGCAGATCCTTGCCATGAGGTCACCCACAGGTAAACTCATACACACCTTTCCTATACTGCCAAAGATGCTTGCAGGAGGTAAGGATTGAATGCTAATCTCAATAGTGATTTGAGTGATTGCCCTTACAACCCCAACAAGATTAAAAAAGGGATGAAGACAGACTAGACAGCCACAAGTGTGAGCAGAGCACTGACACCCTGCAGCCTTGACCCTGAGCCCCCAGGCTGAAAGGAGATCTAATAGAATCAGATTTATTGCACACAGTTTGTGTAGTTAATTTCACAAATTCATAGACGTACTGGTAGGAAGGGACCCCAGGAGGCCTTCACTCCAATCTCCTACTCAAAGTGGTGCTACCAACAGCACTAGATCAAGTTAACTGTGGCTTTGTCTAGCAAAGTCTGGTAAACCTTCAAAGATGGGGAATCCCAGTCTCCCAGTATCTGGTTCCAGTTTTGCACTACCCTCCAGGTGGACGGGTTTTTCCTAATGCTCACCCTGAACTTGCCAAGCTACAATTAGTGGTCTTATCCCTTGTTAGATATCTGCCACTTCCAGGAAAAGTTTGTCCATCCTCTTTGCAATTGCCCCTTCAAAAGGGGCTATTCGATGCCCCTCTTAACTTCCCCTCTCCCAGGCAAAGCAAGCCCAAAGTCCTCCACCTTTCTTTGTAGGCCATGATCTCTAGCTCCCTTGATCATGTTGGTAACACTCAAATGGACCCTCTGTGGTTTTGCAATATCCTTCTTTAACTGGGGGCCCAAAATTTGTCAAGAAGTGCAACAAGTCTAATCCACTGATTTTACTGCAGAGGATTTACTGACACCCTGGTGTCCAGTATGAGTGCTCATAGAATCACAGAATCATAGAATCAT
>NW_009621100.1:4769-11118 GCF_000690535.1 Cariama cristata | reverse complement strand
TGGGCCAAGTCATCTGGCCATTTTTTACCCAGAAATCAACTTCATTTACTTTTTAAAAAGTCAACAACTTAAACAGCACTGTGTTGCAGGATGATGGAAATCATATTCGGCATTGCCAAACATCATCAGCTATCTTCCCTGCTTTCTTCAACATCTTACTGTCTTGCGGAGAAAACATTCGATAAGCAAACAGAAAAAGAAATTATTGTAGGTGCAGAGGCTGAGGAGAGGGATCTGGGGAAAGCATTCCTACCTCTTTCCTCCACCCTGTGTTGGACCTATTTTCTCCTCAGAGAACACTCTTAAATGGAAAACTAGGTATTTGTTGATATAGTTCATAGCAATTACAAAGCAACTATTATATAAATTTGGTGGGATTTTTCTTTTTTTTTTTTTTTTTAATGAGGTCTTTCACAAAGGAGTTTTGAGCTTATGGGGGCTTCCTGTTTAAACTTCATATTTTCCTCAGGAAAAAAAAAAATAGAAAAAGGTCTGCTTTTTTAGGGCCAGGTGTTTTATATAGCTAAGTTAAAACATGCCTGGAAAGGCTGTGGTTATTCTCCTGTCTGAAAAGTAATGCATTTTTTTTTTCTTTTTTTTTCCCCCCCGCTTTGTAACATTTAGCATATATCCCTTTAGCATGTTGTTTATTTCTGTGTTTTCTGTCTGTGCATCTCCCACCACCATTAGTTTCTTTGAAACACTGGATTCAAAAGTGGACATTGGTTTCCTCCTCTTCCTCAAATATTCTTACAGATGTTGCTGTAAATCAATTACGGGGCTGACATAGCATTTGGCTGCCTGACAAATGTGCCAGAATAACGCAGCTCAGTAAAATGTGGAATTTCTGAGGTACTGCTTGTAGCTTTTTCAATGCTGTTGTAAATTCCCAGCCATGTCAGCGCAGGTGGAAATGAAGTCATAAATAATGTGTGTGTGCGAGCGTGTGTGTGTGCACGCACGTGTGTGCGCAGAGGGTAGGGAGTGGAGGTTGCATGTACGTATTCTTCCTAGAGAGTTTCCTAGGTGGTTCACCACTTCCATGATTTAATTCAGCTACTTGAAATTAATTAGAAAAAGAAATCCCTTCTTTAAAATCAAAATAATCTTGGTAACAAAGTTTTAAAGAGAGAAAGTGTTCGAGCAAATTGAAGCAAGTAGGCTGTTGCTGCTATGGGTACGAGCCGGAGCTGGTAAGCCACGCCAAGCTTCACAGCAGCCCTTCAGATAATGATGAAAGAGCCATTTCAGTTACCCGCCACGAGCTTCTGCTTCTGAGAGGCCGGAGCCGAGCCGCTCCTTGTCTTCCAGAGAAACCAGCAGTGATCCAGGGCGCCACGCCGACGGTGCGCAGCGCTGGGCAGGGACGGCAATGTGCATCGTCCCAACGTCTTCTGCTTTGCTATTTCCTTGTGCCAACGATTCCAAGAGGGAAGAGGTTTGGATATTTCCTTTTTGTCAGAGTTAATCAGTTTCTAATCCTGCAGTGTTTTAGACCACTTACAGGTAGGGTGACGTTGAGGAACACAACTAATCCGACGGAGTGGTCCGTGCCGACAGCCACCCAGCCGGCCTGGCCATGCCGGCCCTTCTGCCTCCCCTGCGGGGTCTGGCTCTTCACCTGAACACGTGCTGAGCCTGGCAAGGAGTCAGACCATCCTTTCCCCCAAAATAAATGGTTTCTGGCTGCTCCTCTTGAATCCATGAGCACAGGACTAATCAGGAGCTGTCACACAACAGCTGAGGGCAAAACATTTGGAGATGTCTTAGAGAGGATTTGGTGAGCTGGTTCTGCTGAATCACTGGAGAGGAAAGCCGGGCTCTGGGAACGCTGATTTTGTAAATATCACTTCTTCTTACAATCAATGCTATGAAGTATTACTGCTTAACAACCAAATAATAAGCTCAGCCTAAGAACCTCTTTCTTAGCTATTATTTCAATCATCGCTAGAGAAACATGATTTAGAACAAAATACCAAGTTACGGTACACAATAATATTTATAGTCCACATATACGATGACTAACACTGAGCTGCACACAAAACAAATTTCTGTTGAGCAGAATCACAAAAGGATACTGGCTTGTTCTGAGACAGGTCGTTACACTGGCTGCAAGTTTGAAGTCAATGGTAGCATTCCTATTTACATTAAGATTTTATTAGTGTTGTAGCAGTTAAGTATAGGATGACTGGAAGGGTTGTTAACGGTGCAATGGAACACTGGGTTTACATCTTTCTATTAAAATGATCTAATCTCTCGTTAGTGCAGCCAGTAATTAATTGGCACTTACAACTAATGGAAATAAATCAATCTGATCAACATTCAAAATGTGTCATTTCTCAGAAATCTGAATTTTAATGAAAAGCAAGAACATACTCTGACACTTTAGCTTGTCTGATCTCCATTCTGTTCGCACTGAATGTTAACTGTTTAAAGCACGTGTGTAATCTTAATTACACTGTACCAATTTAACATTCTAGCCTTAAACCTGAAATGATATATACAGAAGAAGGCAGTGAAAAGAAAAAAGTGAAGTCTCAATTTTCCCAAGAACGTAACTAACTAAGCAAATCAAGTCATATTCAGACCACCTATATGTCCATGCCATAGCTCCTGCATCTAAGCTCAAGAATGCAACAAAGCCCATGAGCTGCAGGCTCTCCGGAGGTTCAGCGACCTTTCTCTCCATACAGCTGGTGTACGACTGGATGGCATTTTTTCCCCTAAACTTGCACGGTGTTGGAATTTAGCTCATGGTGCTTCGGTTGCCTAAAAGTAAGGCGTCTACGTAACCACCCAGCCTTTCCTCGGTGATAATGGTGAGCAGGAACAGCTGGTACTCCTCTGGACCTTTCCTAGAGCTGGCATTGCCAGGAGGAGATTTGGCTGGTCATCTCTCTGCCTTCACAGGGAACCTCCGCGACTGCAAGGAGTGGATACGTAACTGCGAGATGGTGAGGCTGGGTGCCATGAATCCCAAAACATGTGGTAGGTTGTTGAAAATGCCCAGAAGCTAGCACCTACCACGTATGAC
This sequence comes from Cariama cristata, assembly GCF_000690535.1. Taxonomy (NCBI): domain Eukaryota; kingdom Metazoa; phylum Chordata; class Aves; order Cariamiformes; family Cariamidae; genus Cariama; species Cariama cristata. Next base: position 8,084 of record NW_009621100.1, on the reverse strand, counting down.
CTGAGAGATGCATTGATCTGAAGCCCAGTTGTGTTTGGCAGAAAAGATTTTTTTTTTTCCTCAATGTATTTTCACAGAGTTAAAGTCCCTTCAAAACTTAACAGTCTTGTTTTTCTTGTTTCAGATATTTATGAAGTGTCTCTGTCTCTACCTGTGCCCTGTCATGGAGCTCAGGCCAAGCAGGCAAAAGCAGGTTATTCTTTGGAAGGGTCATTCCTTTGGGAAGCAGAGGCATGTTCACAGGTGCCTGCAGAGCATTCCCCAGTTCCAGGTTATTTCACCCCTCAGGTCCAGCTTTGTGCACCAGATGCTTCTTTTTTCTGTCTTCCTCACACTCGCCCTGATTTCGCAAATAGGGCAGGTGGCCTCGCTCTGCAACTGCAGGGTTCATCTGCATTAGCTCAATAGGTGCTTTCTTCTAGCTTTGGCTTTGGTTTGATTTTTGCTTGTGTGTATTTGGTGAGGGGTTTTGTACTTACGTATTCTACAGCCAGCGTCGTCTAAAAGGAATCAGTTTTCTCACAAGGGAATGCTTAGTTTCCTATCAATACATCTTTAATTGAAAATGCAGTTCAAAGCCCTCCTCAGCTGAGCTCAAAACCACCTAGAAATACAAGAAATTGTACACATTGAGAAAGAAAATTTAATTGTTTTCTTTTTTTAATTAATCCTATCATTCCTGAAACTCTTGACAAGAGTGCTTTAAGGGAAGCACCGTCATCCTTGCCTTGCAGAGGCAGCTCAACCCATGGCCCAGGTGGCCCTGTGGACCTGCCCGTGTTTCTCTAACGACAACGAAATGTACTTGGGGCAGAGACCTAGGAAAACGTCTCGGGTTAGCAGGAATCTCTCCTGAGCTTTTGCTTTGCATTGCTCTTCTCACACGTGATGGAGAGACTACCTTATCACTAATGTACGTTCAGAAATGCTGTGTTCGTGCACGAGCTTCTAACAGCTAGGATTTCATTTTTAAACTGAATGGAACTATAAACTCCTTGTTTAAGCATACAAATGTGAAAACAGGCACGTTTTTTATCATGTGCTCCCCAAAGACCTAATATATTCACTCTGATTATGAATCCTGAGAGGTGAGTCCAAAGAATATGAAGCAGTATTGTATTTAATTTACTGTTTGGTTATAAAAAGTTCCACTATGCAGGTATTTATTTGGTCAGTTTGAATGGGAAAATTACATTTTGCTGCTGGAAAACTCTTATAACTTTATATAGCCACCTAGATAAAGAAACAAAAGATAAGGTGTTTCTTAATATACAGAGTGGAAAGAGCGATTAACAAGTATTTTTTCCACAGAAAATATGTTTCATATCAATAAAATCCTGAAAAAATTATTGACCTTTTGAAATGGCTGCAGACTGAAAAAAAGTAATTTTATTTTACTTTCTTTTTTCTGAATCTTTCAATTTTAGTTTCCCTTAGTGAAATTTTAAAGTGCTTCCCAAGCAGTGTCCTTAAGTTTTCAGAAATGTCCAAATGTCATTTTCAGTGTGTCTGATGAAACAGAAATATCTGATGTTCTGATACATCAAATCCCTGTCTTTCATATATCAGAAAGATTCCCTCCTAGCATCAGTAAATTTGCACAGCAAAATGAGATTTCGAGGTTGGGAACTTGCAGGAGGATGAGAATACCTTCACTGTCTTAACATCTCAGTTTCCCTGTTCAGGACTGATCTCTTTTTTGGAGTGAATCAACCAGTTCCTCCCGTGAGGAAATTCAGATGTGTTTCTGGGGACAGCTCTGTTCGAGGCTGTTCCCAGTGCTCGGCTGGGGGGGGACGAGCACTCTTCCCCCCGAGAGCCTTCCCACTTGCCTTCAAATCAAGGTCCAGGGATTGCAACACACGTCCTTGGTATCATGGCATACAGCCATTGGCATGGTAGGCTGTAAGACAGTCCTTACATCATTTCAGGGCATTAGATCTGGAAAAAAAAGGGGAAGAAAAAGAAAAAAAGAAATAAATTTTTAAAAACTCCAGAAATAATGGTATCTTACATTCACTGAGGTGCCAAATGGAGCCTGGAGGCGACCCAGGCTTACAGCTATTCCCTCGGGCTGCTGCCAGGGTTTTGTAGCAGAGCTTGTCCTGAGCAGCACAGGCACAACCTACCCGGAGTCACTTGGTCTGGAGCCGGGGATGGGTCCCGCGGGTGCACGGCCCTGCGTGGTGGGCAACAAGTCCTGACATCTCGCAAGTGCAACTGGGATCTTTGGCTGGATGAATTCACAGCCTGATGTGCGTTAAAAGCTCTAACAGCGTCAGTCTCCATGTGCAGGCAGGCGAGAAGGAGGAATAGGTCTGAGCATCTATCAGTTTGGGATTATTTGGGGTGTCTTTGTATCTGTTTGTTTCCACTTAGTTATTCAACAGACCTCTGAAGAAATTATATTATTACACTTTATTTTTAATAAAGCTGCGGCCATGATCTTTGTTTCCATAGCAAAGACTTCTATTCACATGTGAAATGAGAAAAGGGAGGGTTGTGAAAAATCTCTAGGGAAAAAAAGGAGGAAAAAAATACACCTACAGAACCCGACATGTCAGCAAAGACAAAAGGAGGATTTAATTTTTTTTTTTTCTAATTATGAGATCTGCTAAGAACAAGTCCAGGTAAGATCGCAGCTGAAGTACTCTGAGCTGGCTTGAGCTGGAATCTGAGAGGTTAATCAATCTCTGACTCAAGGGATGGAGGTTTTCGACCGGGATCCTGTTCTACCCTGTACAATATTTCTACACTATACTAGCACAGCACAGTTATGCTCATGGGATGTTTTTCCATTCAGTTCCATCAGCACTGAATTTCTTCTCATACTTTGCTCTGACTGTTGGCCAAATATGCTGGAAGCCTTAATGCTTCATATTTTAGGGGTATGTCATGGTTTAACCCCAGCCAGCAGCTCAGCCCCACCCAGCCGCTCACTCAATCCCCCTCAGTGGGATGGGGGAGAGAATCGGAAGGGTAGAAGTGAGAAAACTCATGGGTTGAGATAAGGACAGTTTAACAGGTAAAGCAAAAGCTGTATGTGCAAGCAAAGTAAACCAAGGAATTCATTTCCCACTTCCCATGGGTAGGCAGGTGTTCAGCCATCTCCAGAAAAGCAGGGCTCCATCATATGTAATGGTTATTTGGGATGATAAATGCCATCACTCCGAACAACCCCCCGTTCCTTCTTCTTCCCTCAGATTTATATGGTGAGTATGATGTCATATGGTATGGGATATCCCTTGGGTCAGTTGGGCTCAGCTGTGCCAGCTGTGTCCCCTCCCAACTCCTTGTGCACCCCCAGCCTCCTCA
>NW_009621100.1:0-4720 GCF_000690535.1 Cariama cristata | reverse complement strand
CGAAACATCCCTGGGTTATCAACGCTGTTTCCAGCACAAATCCAAAACATAGCCTCATAGAAGCTACTGTGAAGAAAATTAACTCTATCCCAGCCAAAACCAGTACAGGGGGAAAACACAGTATGAGATCGTAATTGGGGAATATTTCTAAATTTACCTGATACTATCCTTTTTTACTTATTTTTAAATGCCTTTCTTGTTTTATTCCGTTGCATTTCTAAGTAAGTTACAAGACATGCAATGTGACATCTTGCCCTTGCTGAAATCAACTAACTTTAGACAGGTCAGGATTTAATCTAGGAAAAAAAAAATCTGCATTAAAATATAGAAAAGTTTTTTGCAAGTAAACCTGTAAACCTTTTACCATATTCAGTGACTACATAACCAGCATGATACGATTTGGGAAAGCAAACCCTTAAAAAAATTGACAAGAATTTTTTCAGGAAAAAAAATTGCAGAAAATAAAAGGTCATGGCTTCAAAATTTGGAAAACAGCCATAAAATTATCTAACCAGTGATCCTCTGGGGAACATTTATTCAAGACAGAATAAATTAAATTCAGTGAAACAATTGCCTTCAAGAAATAATTTGACCAGCTCTCTGGTTAACTTGACACTAATTTGACCAAAAAAATAAAAAAAAAATCATGTCTGGGGCAGAATCTTCTGTTTACTCTTCCTTCCTTCTTAAAATGCTCACAGATAATTTTTATTGGTAGCAATTTGGTGTTAGTGGATAACTAACAATTTATTACTAGGTTCATGCCATATTCTTCTCCAACTTGGAGAAACCTATTTCTTTCATGCATAAAACACTTTTTCATTTATCACCTCTTGAGAGCACTTAAGCAACTGTGATTCAATTAAACCAATGTTCAATGGCTGTGCCTGTGTTTCACACTTGGCTGATAAAAGAAAAAGATGGGATACATTACAACTATTGATTGACTACAGTTTATTTATGGTTTTAACCTATAAGTCTTTAACAATCACCTTAATTTTGTGTGTGTGTGTGGAGAGTGCTGAGCTGATAAAAGAAAGCTCCGAGTGCGGTCCATTCTGAGAAAGGAGAAGCACGCTTTAACATTTTATCTGTTTATGTAGTGAACTTATAGCTTGTGACTTGGTCAGTTCTAGAGAGCAATTTTCCCTCCTTGCATGGCTAACAGGGATGTCACGAGCACCGGTAGTGCAATCTTCCCTAAACTGGAATAACCCCCAATGCTGTTTTAAGGGATTTTTATAGGGATCCAGTCTCTCCTCCATTTCTGTTAGTTTGCCAAACTCCCGTGACAGGCTTTCTGGCAATAATGTAATTTCAGTTTGTGAAATCAAAGCATCAGAGAAAGATAAATAGTCTTTAAAAACTATGATAGTGGGGAAACTAAATCAGACAACTGTGTACTGACTTGTCCAAGGTCACATAGAAAGTCAGAGCAAAAGAGAACCCAAAGCTCTCTTTTTTTATTTTATTTTTTTTTTTTACATTGGGCCAGGCTGTATCTGAATCCAGAGGGAAGCGGACAAAATTTCAGAGGCACCTGATCCAGCTGAGGGAATGAAGAACACAAAGATGGATAAAACCCAATTCTTTAAAATGCAAAAGGAAGAAAATAAGTAACACAATTGCACTATTTTCACTCTCTATTTAATTTGCTGTGTGGTGCTTACAGGGAAGCTTTGAAATAAAGAGAGAAACTGAGACCACAAAGTGGAAGGGTAGGTAGTGGAAGGTACTGGAGGTGCTTACCCTGCTGCATATTTCCCAGGCTCGCCTGAATGATAGCTCTTGAGGCTCTGACTTTGTGGGGGTTCACAAGAACAAGGCAAAATGCTGTTTGCGTTTGGCTTTTTATTAATTCATTTGTGCAAAAGGCAGTTTTCAGGGACACTCTCAAAGCACAGCTACCAAGACGTCTCCTTGGAATAAAACCACAAAATCTTACTGACATCAGCATTTCTGCATCAGGCCCCCGTACTCACTAAATCCTCCTGCACGGCCCACAGAAAAGGTTGGGTGAATTTAAAGAGTGCAAAATGTTCTTGTAAAAGTAGGTTAAATGATCATGGAAACAAAAAGTTGGAACTGGTGGAAAATTTTCCTTTAAAATTTTATTTGGTATAGAATATCTTTTAACAAACCTTAGATTTATTTTTTTTTTTTAGAAACTCTGACTTTTTATATTATTCCCACTTTATGAAGATATTTTCTCTAAAAAGAGAAAGCAATTTTGTAGGATTCATGTTGATTTTTTTTTTTAAGGAAGAAAATTCTTTTTTCCCAACAACTTCCTTGTGCTTGGCAGGTAGCGATGACACGGCAAGGGGGGCTGAGCAGTCAAGTGAAGGTGGGACCCAGCCGGACCCCGGGGAAGCCACAGTGCTCTCCCAGAGACTTCTGGTAGGAAATTGTCTTGAAGCTGAGGCGAGAATTAAACACCGAGTATGGTTGATTTTTATTTTGTTTCTTTTAAACATTTTCTCAATCTCTTCATCACTGATGACAGCCATGGAAAGATGACGCTTTTCTTTGCTTTGCTTTGCTTTGTTGTTTGTTTGTTGGTTGGTTTGTTGGTGGTTTGTTGGTTTTTTTTTCCCCTACCTAGGCCTCTCTTCTCTGTTGTTGCTGCTCTTCTTACTATTCCTGCTTTATTTCAGGCAGCTATTTGGACAGGCTTTATGTTTTACTTTGTATTGAGCTGTTGCTTTCTGGCTGTGGCTTCCACCTCTAATTTTGTACATAATGAACAAAATAGAAGAAAAACAAACACAATAGCAAAATATGTCATTATCCTTTGCATCTTTTCCATGCTTTTTGCTGATCATATGCACATCATTTGTAGTGCTGCCAAGAGCATCTGAGCTTCAGTCAACTACCTTTGGGACTGTGATTCCTTTATGATCTATTTTCCTATTTATTTTGATCTGCATGGTTTAGTAGTGCAGCTTGGAAAAGATACAGGCAAAGGTCTTTGGACTAAGTTTCTGTTGAATTAACATGAGCCATTTCACATACCATTGGGTACTGGCATAATACGTTTTGGTCTGGCAGTTGGCCTTGAGAACATAAATCAAATTCATTTATTTTCTTTTTCAGCTCCTATCTTACTTGGGCAGCAGACACCCTTATCATGAGTCGATGCTACAGTAGTAACACACTACAACTGAAGAAGGGTAATGGATACAAGAAGTTCATTCATCTATCTATCTTACTATTTATCCTACATATATTAATAGAATGTCTACTACACAGAGTTCACTATATTTAGTTTTCTCTCCTTGCATATGGAGACTTAATGGTGTTTTTATTTTTCATGAGGAGAGGAAAGAGGGATGTGATCAGCATTATTCATAGGGAAAAAAGTATTGCCAAGATGTAGGTCTGCTGAATCAAAGGAAATCACAGGGAAAATCAGTAATTAAGCTTAACAACTGAAAGTATATACAGAAGAGCCCAGTACAGTGCTCTCTGAAGGGCTGTATTTCAAAAGACGCCTTTACAGTCAGAGATTGTAGCTTTCAAAATGCCTCTAGCCTAGATATCTGTGCTGTAGAAATCTACACCTAGCAGGGTATTCCAGTGTCCTTTTGCAGACTGCTATAAGAAACAGCTGCTCCTAGAAGACCTCTCATTTCATCCTGATTAACAGATTTAAAATATCTAGATAAATTTCTAGATAAAAGGAGCAGTTGAGGTAGTGAAATCATAAAGCGGTATAATATGAACCCATCACTGTTGGGGAGTGAGATTAAAGCAGATAGTCAGTGCAGCAAATCTCTTTGCCATCTGCTCCTTCAGCTTCTTGACCAGGTTGCAAGGCAGGCAGTATCCTCCCTTTTGTCCTATTAAAAGTGGCATGTGCTCTCTTCTGCATCGAGGTATTTGATGCAGTCCAAACTTCACACATTCTGAATCAAAATTAAACAGAGCAGACTTGGACCAAGCCATAGGACGTTATCCTTCAAGGATTGTCCATTGAAGCATTAAACTCATTAAACGTAAACTCAGAGCAGGTAGTGCTAAGCTAAACTATAAGAAACAGTCCTAAATGAGCTAATCTGTGTAGTGGAAGACAGTGATGCGGTGTTCCCGTAGTCTTTGATCCCACTAAAGAAACTCTCTTGCCCCAAGTCTCTAAGGTAGTTCGTTCAAAGTTAACATGGGTATTTCTACACAGCTTTGCCCTGCTCACACATAGCCATGTCTTCAGCAGACTTATCCAAACCACAGCAGAGGATGTTGATACACACATGTGAAATCACTGCAGCAGAAACATATTCCACTAAGAGAAGTAAGGCAAAAAGGTAAGCAAAAGAATTTAACTGTAAATATTTTGCTATTTTTAACCTGGCTTCATCTACCAACATTAAAAATCTTTATGACATTCTTTTTAGAGTGAATTTTCCTGGTATTTCTATATATATTCAGTATAACTGCATACATTGTTTCAAAATACAATTTTTCTTAAAAGAGCCATCATTTAAATATTTTTAAATGTTTTGTTAAAATGCCAGCAACTAATTTTTGTTTTTCTTTCCAGAGCTATATCATAGACTAAACATTACTTCATTATCAAGTTTTTAATGCTAAATATTATAACCTCGGAACAAAGGTTCTCATATCCTGGAAATTATAGTTTTGAGGAAAGTGTATTTAATTAATCTGTGTTGTGACATACCTGAGAAAACATTTAGGAAATACATCTTTAAAAAGCAGCATT